>NW_005196310.1:537449-559793 GCF_000372725.1 Emiliania huxleyi CCMP1516 | reverse complement strand
GGTCGCTCTCGCGGTAGCCAGGTAGCCCCCCATACTAGTAGCACCAGCCATGGCCTCAGGGAGCACGGGCGAGGGCGCTGGGAGCAACACGGACAAAAAACCGTCAAAATTCATCTTTTTTTGTCTCATTTGTGGTTTATTTGCACTCTTCGCGAGTTGGGGGAAACAAAGCCATATTTGTTTGTTAAACTTTAATTTACATGCATGAACATATACACCCGTCATAGGGCAGAGTGAATTGACATATCCCACCCTCGCTGTGTGCCAAGTCCCATCATGCGCTGTGCGAGTCCATGTCTGATGTCAGTGTGCACACCGCTGGCTTCGCCCACGACGGCGTCGGCGTCGCCATCGGCCACGCCCGGCCCCTTCAGCAAGGCGGGCGGCGGCAGCCCAAGCTCCGCCGCCCGTGAGCGGAGGTCGGACTCAATCTTGAGTGCCAGGGCGACCGCCGTTGCGGCCAGGCCCTCGTCGGACGCACGCTCGATCTCGCCCGCCACCTCCCTCGGCAGCTCCTCGCCCGAGTCGAGCAGCCGCTTCCAGTCGTTGAGCAGCTGGAAGGTGGTTACGTCGCCGCCGCGGTCGGGGTGGATGGAGAGCACGACGCGACGCCACACACTCTCTCGCATGCACAGAGCCCCTCCCGCCGCGACGTAGAGCCCAAAGAGGCGCACTCCCGTCGCCCGAGCGACGGCGCGCCGACTCGCCTCGGCGGGGTCCGGGGACACATCCGCGCCATCGCTCGTCGCCGCCGCAGCCTCGGCCGCCGTGCTGGAAGCGGCTGCGGCACCGTCGGCGGCGGGCGTCGTCGAGGTCGCTGCGGTGGAGGAGGCAGCGGCGGCGGCGGCGGCGGCGGCGGCGGCGGCGGCGGCGGCGGCGGCGGCGGCGGCGGTGTCCGCCTCAGACTGCAGGCCAATCTGAACAGCCACGCCCGAAGGGAGGGCGTTGTACTTGAGCAGCCGCGGCGGGTCGAGCACGAGGGGGAGCAGGCGCCAGCTGCTGGTGCGGAAGCGGCGGATGCAGACGTAGCCGTGTCGAAAGAGGAGCTGCAGCTCGCGGGAGCCTCGGCCGCGCAGCACGCCCTCGATGGACTTGCCGAGGTAGACGGGGTGGCTCGTGCCCAGGCTGGCGAGCGGCACGTGCACCTCGCCGGCCGACTCGTCCTCGAAGACCTCGTTCTGGAAGAAGTAGGTGCCGTGCATCGGGAAGATGCCCTTGAAGGCCGTCCACGGAGAGAAGAGCAGCCGGCCGCACGCGTGCTCGCCCACGATCGACTTGACCAGCAACAGGCGGGGCGTCGCGTCGCCGGCGTGGCGCGGCGCGATCGACTCGTCGAGCACTGCGCGGGCCTGCCGCAGCTGGTAGTGCGTGTCGCCCTCGCCGCGAGCAAGCTTGTGCAGCTCCGCCAGCTCCTTCTCGGTGGGGCTGCCCGCAGGGAGGGCGGAGGGACGAAGCGGCGCCGCTCGGCCCGGATCCTCAGGCATATCCTCGACGGTGCCATCCGCGATTCCCGCGGCATCCTTCCCAGCGGGCGGCTCCTGCAACGGCTCCGCTCCTGAAGCCGCACCCGCACTCGACAGAGAGACTCTGCCGCCGCACTCGGCCGGGAGCGCTTCGGTGAGAGAGGCGGACTCGTCGGCGGGATTAAGCACGGTCGCCGTGGGCGCGACGGGACTGGGCGCGCCAGACTCGGAAGGAGCCGGCGCAGCGCCGACGTCCCGGGCCTCGCCGGTGGCAGCGGCGGCGCCAGCGGCGGCGTCAGCATCGGCGCCGGCAGAAGCCGCCGCAGCCGGCTCCTTAGAGCTATTCGCGGCGGCAGCCTCGGAGGGAAGGGTAGGGGCAGCGGCAGCGGGAGCTGTGCCAGAGATCGGTGCGGCGCCGGGCTGGGAGGCGACAGGGGGCGCAGCGACGGGGCGGACGGCGGCAGCCTCGACAAGGACGGTGGCGACCACGTCGGAATCGTCTGCTCCATCGGCCACGGTTGCAGTGACGACGTCCGGCGCAGCGGCGGCGGCAGAGCCACGCCCTGGGGATGCCGCGGTGCCCATCGAGCCTATCGCGCCGGCCTTGAGCAGCGTCCCGTACTCGCACGAGGCGCGGATCGGGCACTGGTCGCAGCTCGGCGTCTCGCCACAGAGGATCGCTCCGTGCGTGATCATGTACACGTGCGCTCGGTACAGCAGCGTCTGCAGCTCCCGCTTCTCGCGGGACGGCTCTGCCGGCGGGTCCTCGTCCTGAGGCAGTATCTCCCGCATGAATTGCTGCGCGCGGACCGAGAAGCGCTTGATGTTCGCCTGCGGGTGCTTTGGGAGGTCCTCGATGTCGCCCACGCCGCTCGCTCGCCGGTGGGCCGACTGAGACGCTCGAGCAGAGGCGGCGCCACCAGCGGCTTTGGGAGCCTTCGCCGCGGCCATCTCCTTGGCTCGCTGCCGCGTCCAGTCGCACACGTGGTACGTCGAGTGCACTCTGCAGTACATCTTGGGCGCTCCGGTGACCTTGAGCGCCGCTGAGCCCGGGGCTGCGCGCCACGCGTCCGACGTCATGTCTGTGGACGAGGCCGCCTAGGTCCAAAGACGCTGTGTGTCAGAGCGGCGAAGGGGAGGGGGGGGGGAAGAGCGTGTCTGCGGAGGGGGTGCCACTGCGGCCGCAGCTGCGGCAAGAGCGCTGGTCGAGATGGGTTGGTCCTCGGAGAGCGGCACTGGCCGAGGGACGAGCGAATCGACCACCTGCTGCGGCGGCTCCTCTGGGCCGATCTTCCCGGACACGTCGTAGGGAGAGAAGCCGAATGCGAGGGGCACGCCTGGCTTCCGCGTAGCTGAGGGAACCCCCGGAGCACTCGGCAAGCGACCAATCGCCTCAGCTATCACGTCGCGAACGAGCACGCGGTCGTCAACGCCCATCTCACACGCCTCCATCGCGTCCATTCCCCCCTCCTCGCCCTCCTCCGTCAGGTCTAGGATAGACCCCTCAGCCAGATCCATCGCCACCTCGGCCGCGTCTGCCGTACCGCCGCTGATGGATTCCTCGGCCTCGTCCGTGGCACCACCCTCGGCCGCGTCCATCGTGACGTCCTCGAGAGGATCGCACGGCGGAGGCGAGGCCGGAGGGGTGGGCGCGGGAAGAAACGGCTGCTGCAACATTCCAGCCATCGCCTGCAGCTGCGCGTGAGGAGGCGCCTGCGGCCAGGAGCGGTGCGCCGGCGCCGGCAGCAGCGCTGGCGCTCCTGCGTGCGCGATCGGCATCACGAGCTGCGGCAGGGGAAGCGACCACCCGACGGGCAGCCCCCACGGGGGCGGCGGGGGCTGCGGCTGCGGCATCATCGCCACCTGCGGCTGGTTGGGCAACGGCGGCTGAACCGGCAGCTGGGATGACCGCTCCACTGACGTCTGCGGCGCCTCTGGCGCTGGGAGCGCTGACGCGGGCTGCAGAGGCGCCACGCAGTGACGGCGTTCGCAGCACTGGCGCATCTTGCCCGGCCCCCCAAATGCGGGCATGTCGCGGCACTTGGAGCATTGGCCGCAGTTTGGGGAGAGGCAGGCTGCGCAGGCACCGCAGCGCCGCTTTTTCGTCCCGGCACCGCTGGGCCGGAAGGTGAGTGCCGGCCGTGGCGGCTTTGGCTGCTTTGCGCAGAGCTGCAGCCGCACGGGCATCGGGATGGGCTGCAGGCGCAGCACGACCCGGCCGCTCTCTCGCTCGACGGCGATCCCCACCGCGACGACGTCCGTGCTCGAGTCCCGCCGCGCCGTTGCCGCTGCCGCCGCTGGCGCTCTGCGCGGCGGCGGAGCGGGCAGCAGGCCGATGCGGGCAACCACACGGCGGTCCCCGATGGCGAGACCCTCGACCGGCATGATCCCGAGCGACTTGAGCCAGCCGAGCCGGGTCATCATGCGGAGCACGTTCGCGTCGACGGCGAAGCTGAGCCGGTTCATGCGGTAGAGGAGGAGGCACGCGATCGACTTGCCAGAGAGCCCAGAGATCGCCATCAGGTACGAGCGAACCTTCTCGGAGGGCCACGTGTGCAGCGCCTCGAAGGATGTCCCCGCGCCAAAGTCCTCGTACGCCTTCTGGAGAAGCCCGTGAATGCGCTCTGCCTTGGTGTGGTAGTACGGGCCGTGCTGGATGCACGGCTCCAGAGCTTCCACGCGCGAGCGGCGCACGAGGTCCCAGTCGGGCTCCCCATTGGGCCCGGGGAAGGTGGCCTGGAAGTTTGCGTAGCCGATCGACGACCAAGAGTTGCGGCACGTCTGCGCGCAGATGAGTCCGACCAGCGTGCCGAGGATTGAGGTGCCCCACTCCTTGCGCGCGAACGGCATCGAGCCGTAGACCTTCTCGAGGCCCTCGCACAGCCCGCGCATCTTGCTCTCGACGTTCGCCGCTGTGAGCGGCTCAAATCGGACAGCGTGCGACTTGTACCGCTCCGCCAAGGCGGGGTCGAAGGACGACGAAGTAGACGCGGAGGGCGTCACCGGTGCCGCTGCCGGTGCCGCTGCCGCCGTGACTGTGCCTGAGGGCAGGGCTGTCACGGCCGTGCAAGCCGCGGTGCAAGCCGCTGGCCTCGCCGGCTGAGCGGATGGCGACACGATCATGCAGCTTGTTGGCTGCGGAGGAGGCGGCGCCGCCGGTGCGGCATGTGACGGCAGAGGCGGTTGAAACGGCTGCATCGGTAGCGGCGGCGGCATTGGCCGCATCTGGAGAGGCGGCTGTGGCTGTGACTGCCCGAGCGGCTCGATTGTGCCCGAGCCCGGCCGACCCCACGTCGGAGCAGCGTATGGAGGGGCGCCCCAAAAGGTCTGGTGGTGCAGCAGAGGGTTGGGCTGGGGCGCGGCGAAGCGGGCAGAGGGTGGAAGAGGCCACTGCACGGCCAGCTGCGCTGCAAAGGCAGGAGGCATGGCCACCGCCGGCGCCGACGCCGGCGCTGTGAAGACAAGGCCTGGCGCCGCGGCACCTGCTCCCGCTGCAACCGGCTGCTGCTGCGGTGGCGGCGGCGGAGCGGCCGCTGTGGCAGAGAGTGCGGCGGCGAGGTCGGAGTCAGCGTCCCGCGCCGCGCCGCACGAGTGCGAGCCCCACTGCCAGTCGTCTTCGTTGGTGATCAGGAACTCCTCGGGGAAACCGGCGAACTTGACGTACAGCCCGTCGCGCGGGTCGAACCGCTTGACCATGCCGGAGTACGGCACGTCCACCGCCTGATCGCCGACCTCCTCCTCGTACCACACCGTGAGGCGCGCCCCCGACACCTCGGCCCGCGCCTTGCCTTTGAAGTCAAAGGCGCCCACTGCGCCGGCGGCGGTGCCGGCGGCCGAACGGGCGGGTGCGCGGCGGCACGCGGAGCAGTGGTAGACGCAGTCCTCGAGCAGCGCCACCTCGTCGGGCGCCATCGACTCGCAAGCGGTGTGCACCCAGAGCGAGCAGGCGTCGCACTGCACCATGTCCTCCTCGGCGCCACCCTCGTCGTCGTCGTCGGCCGCCTCCTTCCAGAGCTGGTTGCAGACGGGGCAGTACTCGCGCGCCTCCCACCGCGCCTGGCAGTGACCGCAAAGCGGGACCGCTCCGTGCTCCGGTACCTCGACCTCCCCCACGGCCGGCGCGGCCTGGCAGCTGAAGCACGGCCTGACGGCGGCGGAGCGGGGCGGGGCGGGCAGCTGCTCGCCCGGCGCCGCGTCCCGACAGCTCGGGCACGAGTAGCAGAGGTCGCACCACCGCGCGACCGAAGCCGGCGAGAGGCGCTCGCACCGGGCGTGGACCCAGCAGTCGCACGAGTCGCACTGCAGCATGCACGCGTCGTCGCCGACGTCGCTCCATAAGCGCTCGCACACGGGGCAATACTCGCGCGCGATCCACCTCCCGTAGCACGCCCGGCAGAGGGCGCCGCCGTTCGACGCCTCGCGCCGCTGCGCGCCGGGAGCGTCGCAGCTCCGGCACCGCAGGCCGCTGCTCCCCGCGAGAGGCTTTGAGGGTGCCGCCCGTGCCGCCACTGGCGCCGGCCGTGCTGCCGGCGCCTGCGTCGCTGCGGTCTGCGACGCTGGCCGCCGAGGGGTGCTGGTCGCCGGTGCCCGCTTGGCAGCGGCTGCCTTGCGGGACGGCGCCGCCTCCTGCGCCTCGTCGCCTCCGGCATACCGCGGGTGGTTGGGATTGCACTGCAGGCAGCCGTTCGCCGAGAGGCGGCACCGCGAGCAGCCGAGGGAGGGAGGGGCGCCCGCCGCCGCGGGGGCCTTGGCGGCGGCCGCCTTTTGGGGCCGGCGTCCCTCTCTCGGAGGCGAGTCCTCTCCGGGCGGCGGCGCCCTCGCAGCCTTGGCGGCAGGCTTGGCAGGCGTGTCCTCGGCAGAGGCCCGCTTCGAGGCTCTCCTCGGCGCTGCCTCCGTCTGCGCGAGGAGCGCCTTTGCGGCGTCCGGAGAGGCGGCGGCGTGGCGCCGCTTCGGAGTGGTTGGAGGGAGCGCCGGCGGCGTCCGCTTCCTCCCGGCCGGCTCCGGCTGGCGAGAGGCTACCTCGCCCTCGGACCTCCCCGCCCCTCCGCCGGGCCTCCCCGCCCTGCCCCTGCGAGGGGCGGCCGCGGCTCGACAGATTGCGTCCAGCTCGTCCGCAGCAGACTCGGACACCTAGACGCGGCCACCACGCGTTGCGGGGCGGGCTGCGGAGAGCGCTGCCGCAGCTCGGAGCAGGCACGCGCCTCCCGGCCGACGATGGAGATGCCGGCCGACCAGGGCGCAAACACGGGCTGCTCGACGTCCGTTGGCGACCCCAGCTCGGAGAGCTGCAGCGAGGGCTTCTTCCAAAACGCGTGGCCCGTGGAGACGACCAGCAGGCGCGCAGAGCCGGCGCGCCAGCTGTCGCGGAGGATGACAGCGACGATGGCGCGGCCGTTTCCCTGGCGCTCGTACTCCTGTGCAAGCCGGCGCCAGAGGGATTGCGCGGGCCACGTGCGCAACATGGGGAGGGTGGCTGTGCATCGAAACAGCTACCGCAGGAGCGCGCACCGTCTCGACCGCGAGGAGCAAGAGCTCGGTGAAGCCCTGGAGCGACGACCTCCGTGGTGCAGGCACGTGCCGGTAGCAGCCGACAGCCACGCACCGGCCGCCCACCTCTCCGAGGGCGAGGCTGCAGCCGGCCGTCGGGACCTCGCGCCCGGCGCGGTGGCAGTGGAAGGTGGCACCCGAAAAGATGCGCTTGATGAGGGCGCGGTTGTGATCGGCGGACTTCTTGCCCACCGTGAAGCGCGAGATGAGAACGTCTCGAGCGGACTCGAGATCCTCGCCGCTGAAGCTGTCGAGGCGGCCAGACCTTACCTCCATCGCGTTGGAGGTCCGCCTATCGGCCGTCGTTCACTCGGTGGTGATCAGCCAGCCTCATTGTTTCGCGCGGCTGTGCTCGTCTCGCAGGCTAAAAAAATTAACAACCAACTGGTCGCACAACACTGGGCCCTTGGGTTGTGTGTTTTCTTCTTTCTTTCTTTCTTTCTGGGCACGGGACTGGCGCGCACTGGCACTAACACAGCTACACCCTAAAAGAATTTTCCAAGCTTACAATCGATTACACAACATCACGCCGCCCAATGTCGCGTGCGAGGCTCTCGAGTTTGCGCACAACCGCATCCGCAAGTCCTTTGAGAGCATTGCTCGCGCCGACGCCTCGCCCCAGGCGCTCCGCGACCTCGCGTGGCTCCAGGCACAGCTGCCGACCGAGATGGGCGGGTGCAACATCGACACCGCCTTCACGCGAGCCGACAGCGACTTCTCCATGTCGCTCCTCAAGAACTGGCGCACCCTCGTCGCCCACAACCCCGACTTCGCCCTCGACGAGGCAGGTGCGTCCAAGTACCCCGCCATCGCCGCAGCTATCGCCACCTACGAGTCCGCCCTCTCGGACTGGAAGGAGGTGTGCGAGAAGCGCACCGCCCGCGACAAAAACAAGTACTACACCGTCCGCGGCGGCTACCTGACTGAGTTCTACCCCAAGAGCGTCCCGCTCCCCGAGCCCGAGTCCCTTCCGTTCGGCCGGGGCGTCCTGGGCGGGCAAACGCCCGCCCCGGCGGCCGACTCTGGGATTGTAGGTCGAGTCTTGGTGGTACGGAGACGGTCACGAGACGGGACGGGCGGAACCTCCGGACTCTAGGACGACGCCACGGGACTCTAGGAGAGAGAGTGTGAAGGGAGTCTGGCGGGGCTTTGGCCCGACGTCCCCCCCCTCGACGAGTCGACGTACGGCTCTAGTCGAGCAACCGTAACTCGCTTCGTTAATCTCTCCGGACCTTCGATGTGAGTCAGGTCGGAGTCCATCGGCGGAGTCGTCGACATTGTGGTCGACGGCGTGTGCGAACCGATAGCGCAGTGGCGTGTGTCGGCGAGCGAGCCGAAGGCGCGGGAGAGAGAGAAAGTCGAGAAGAACTCTCTCGGCGGAGTGGTCGACATCGTAGTCGACGGCGTGCGAACCAATTGCGTAGCAAACGTGTGGATGATGGTGAGCTGGTGCAAACTTTGTGCGGTCATGGCGCGATGTGCGTGGGATCTCTCCAGTGGTGGCGTAGGAGGAGGCGCGCGCGCTCGGTGAAGCGTGGTGGGTTTGCATGGTGCTTGCTGGCACATCCACTTGGTTGCTGTGAAGAATTGAGTCCGCTCGTAGTCGTGGTTGTGAAAAAAAAATCGTCGTGTCGACGCAAAAAAAACATGTTGATGTAGTGCCAGTGGCCGGGGCATCATCTGACGAATCGGCAGTGTAGCGGCGTATACCGGTATTGTGGCCAGATAGGTCAAAGCGGTCGATTCGAAGCGAACCAGTCTGCACAATTGGTTTGCTGAACCCGGCAACCCGGCATAGCGAATCAATTGCTGGCGATGGCTGCGCAATTGGCTCGCTGAACCCGGCAACCCGGCATAGCGAACCAATTGCTGCTGGCGATGGCGTAGGCGCTGTCGGCGAGAGCGAAGACGGCGCGAACCAGGCTGCGCAATTGGCTCGCTGAACCCGGCAACCCGGCATAGCGAACCAATTGCTGGCGATGGCGTAGGCGCTGTCGGCGAAAGAGAAGACGGCGCGAGCGAGGCTCTCAACGGAGCCGCCAGGGACAGAGTCGCTGGCACGAATTGGGGTGCTGCTGACAGGAGGCGAGGGGGTGCAGACGGAGACACCGAGGAAAACGCCGCTGTCGACGGAGAGACCTGGAAGGCTAGGCGAAGCGGCTTGGCGGCGGCCACCGCTGCTGCGAGAAGGTGGGAGGGCATAAGGGTGGCTCCCGCACACGGGAGTGAGCCCGACGATGAAGGCAGAGCCACCAGCGTAGCTGCCGGCGCCGGCGACAGCGGTGGCGGCGAGGGCGAGGGGTCCGCCGCCGGTGGAGACGTCGGCGGGGCCCACAATGGTAGCGATGTGCGGCTCCCTTCTGAGCGGGAAAGAGGGCTCAAGTCCAGTGGCACTGCCGGGGAGCGAGCCGCTGTCGGGGCCGACAGCGGCGTCGGCGAGAGGGCCGATGGCGGGGTCGCGGCCGGGGTCGTAGCTGTTGACTGGGCTGAGGTGAGCGTCATGAGGCATGCGAGCGAGATGCGGAGTAGGTGCAGCATGCAAAGGCGCTGGCGGCGCGGTGGGTTCGCAGGAGCTCCTCGGCGCGTGCTCGGGTGCTGGAGGTCGGTGGCTGGAGCCAACCGGACCGCGTCCGTTGCGCAGGGGAAAGAGTGAATCGCAAGCGGTGTGCGAGAGAAAGGCGGGGATGAAGATTGCGAGCATTTTGCGGGTGAGGTGGATAGCGCGTTGGGGCTTCCCAAAGGCTGTTCGTGAACAGACGACGCTGCCACGTTCGGCCGGGGCGTCCTGGGCGGGCAAACGCCCGCCCCGGCGGCCGACTCTGGGATTGTAGGTCGAGTCTTGGTGGTACGGAGACGGTCACGAGACGGGACGGGCGGAACCTCCGGACTCTAGGACGACGCCACGGGACTCTAGGAGAGAGAGTGTGAAGGGAGTCTGGCGGGGCTTTGGCCCGACGCCTTCCAGCTACCGACGCGATTCTCAATGGCACTTGCAAATCCACGTACCCGCGGCCGCGGGCGCTCGCTGCCATCAAGAATCACAAGGACTGGTTCGCGCACCAGGAGCTCGTCAAGGCGCGGGATGTGCACGTCAAGAACAACCCGTCCCTCGGAGACAGCGCCGTCAACAACCGCGAAGCCGCGCGCCTCGTCTCCGCCTCAACGCCTTTCGCCGGCAAGGCCTTCGATGTCCGTGTCGACGGTACGTACGCCACCGCCCTCTCCTCCGACATCCTCCAGGACGAGCTCCAGCGGAAGCTCGGCCTTTGGCTCTCCGCGGCGCTTCCCACCCTACGGGTCGCGCTCGAGCGGGGCATGCCAGTCGATTTCTTCGGCGACTACCTTTACAACAAGGCCCACCACCGGCGGCCCCACGACGGCGTCCTCGCCGCCTGGGCGGACGCGATGCGCGCCCCGGCCAACGCGCCGGTCGTGCACGGTGACAAGGAGAAACCAGAGCTCACCCGGCAGTACAATGAGGGGTACAAGACTGACCTCGCAGAACCCCATGCGGGGCCAGGAGGATGCGATGAGGTGAATGAAGTCAAGCTCTGGACGCCCCTCCTCAAGACCTCTCCTCGCCGGGCGTTGGCAACGCCTCGAGTGGCGGCACGCCCGCCTCCGTTGGCCACTCCTACGCCTTCGGCAACACCGAAGAGAAGGCCCGCCGCCTAAACATGGGCTGCAAGGCGCGCGGGCAGCCCAGCCAACCCTTCTCCCACAAGACCGGCCACGGCTACGTCAAGGCGCATCGCGGTTTCTACCACGACGCGATCTTTGTCAAGCGCAACAACTTCAACCTGCTGCTCCACGAGACGTTCGGCGGCGGCTTCTCGCCCACCGCCGTTCTCAAGCTGCGCCGCCTCGCGCGCAAAGTCGCGCGCGGCAGCGTCGACCGCACGGCCTACTCGCCCAAGTACTCGCTCTCTTTTATGTCCCACCATGCAGAGCGCATCTCTCTCTCTGTTGTGCGAGGCGTGAACCGCGCCATTCGCTCTCACCTGGCAACCCTGTCTGCACGTCTCGCGCGCGCGTGAACAGGCAGGGCTCCAGGCCCCAAATTACGTGTGAGTGTTAGAGTTGTTTGGTATTGCTAAAAATCTCTCTCTCTCGATTACAAGCAGAGCCTCGCGACCCTGTCCTTCTCCCACCCCTTGTTTGGTGTGTCCGTTTTATTTATTCATTTAGCAGAGCCTCATGGATCGGCAGGCAGCGGCGTCGTCGCAGAACGAGGCAGAGGGGAGCGAAGCGACAGAGGAAGAAGCGACAAGAGAGAGAACGAGAGAGAGAGAGTTTGAGAGATTTTGTTTTGTTTTTGAGAGTTTGTTGAGAACGACGAGAGTGACAAAACAAACACGAGAGTGGGAAGACCGCGAGGTGGCATGACGGTTGCAGCGAGAATCGGAGAGTTGTCCGTGTCGGGCTGGGCGGGTGTGAAGAATCCCCACTTGAGGCACTCGGACTCGATCCACAGCGTTTCATCACCAACTTTCGTACATCCGCCCCCAGCACCAAAGCGCTATATGTAGCTGCCGTTCCCGTACCGGTCCTCGGTCCAAGTTGGCATGTTCCAGTTTTTGAAGGTCTTCTGATAAGCAGCTCGTCCTTTCGTCGCTGCGCGCCGGCGCTCCAATCAGCCTCAAGCAGCTAGAGGGGAGCGCACGCCCTCCTCCCGCCCGCGCCGCCGTGCGTGTCGGCACCGCGGTGGCGCAATTCGAGGACGCCGGTCCCTTTTCGCTGCTGCCCGTCGACCTGCTCGTCAAGGTCCTCGAGAACTGCTACCTGCCGGTCAAGCTGACCTTTACGATCGAGGTTTGCAAAGGGCTGCGGCCGCTGCGATTCGTCGCCGACCTGTGGTCGGTCGTTCGCACATCGCTTCAGGACGCGCAGCGGCTCGGTCACCATTACGAGACTGTGGACTGGATCACAAGCCGCAACCTCGTCCGCTTTGCGCAGTGGCTGCCCGATGCCGACAAGGTGACTGAGCTCTCGCTGCTGATCTCAAAGGGCTTCGCGCCCGACGACGTGAGCGCGACGCTCGCGCTCTTTCCGGGCGTGGAGCGCCTCAGCCTGACAGGGCAGGGAATGAACAAGAAGATTCTGACCCTGATGGCAAAGGTGCAGCGCCCCGCCCTCCGCATCCTCGACCTCGACTGGGGCCAGGTGGGCGCGGCCACCGTGCTCGCAGTGCTCAAGACGGCGCCGAGCCTCGAGTCGCTCGCCTCCCACAAGCTGTCCGGCGACATCCTCGAAGGCCTCGCCAAGCTGCTCCGCGAGGCGCGGCAGGGCGGCACGCCGCTGCTGACACGGCTTCGCCAGACGGGCCGGTACGCGGAGAACGTCACGCCCTTTGCAGGCGTCGCGGCAGGCGCGCTCTTCCCCGAGCTGCAGGAGTTCACGATCTCTTTTGCCCTGCGCGGCCCGTCGCCGCCGCTGCCGACGGCGCCTCTGCAGGGCGCCAACCTCCGGCGCCTCCACATCTACGACATGATCTACGGCTTCACCGCGAGCGACGCGTCGCCGCACCTCTCCGACGCCAGCCTCGCGTGCTTCATCAAGACCTTTGTCTCTGGCTGCCCGCGGCTCGAGTCGCTCTGCCTCTCCCACGGCAGGAAGTACCTCTCGCGAGGCGAGACGCTGCCTCGGCTGCCCCGCCTCGGAAAGAGCTTCCAAGCCACACCGCTGCCGCGCACGCTCGTCATGCTTGAGCTCAAGGAGATCGTCGTGGCGCCGAGCGACTTTGCGGGCTGCGAGCTGCCCGCCCTCGCTCTCGTGCGGCTGAAGCACTGCAAGGACGAGCACGGCCCCGATCTGCAAAAGGACACGATCGAGGAGCTGTGCATGGCTTGCCCGAAGCTCGAGCCCAGCGGCTGTGTCGCCGACGAGCATCGATTCGAGCCCAAGCACTCGTCGAAGCTGCAGCAAGCCAGAGTCTGCAACTACCCCGCAGAGCACATCGGCGGGCTCTCGCTCGAAGGCGTCCTGGACGCGCTCGAACGCGGATACACCCTGTACTGAGGTGCGCTTGGCAAAGCGCGCGCCAGCCATTACGCCGTGTCCGCGGCTGCATGGGGCGCGAGGCCAGGCGCCAGTTCTGCCCGAGAAAACTCGCGCTGAGTGCTCTGACGTGGACGCGCGGTGTCGGTTGACGGTTCGCGGGGGGTTCGCAGAGTGAGACACTTTTGTACGTATGTGTCGGTTGCGTGTTCCGAGGTCGCGCACGGCGCAGCACACAGTACTACCTACAGAGTCAGTGATCTACGGTGCACATTTAACCATTGGCAATGCGGTAGCATCTAACAACTAACAAGTAACATTTTGAATGAATGTGCCCGAATGCCGAAAAAAAGTAAAAAAGCCGGATCGACTGACGTACATCTCATCGCGTGTAAACGACATCTGGTAAACGAAAATCGGGTCCCCGTGGTCGCAAACGCGGGTGCGCTCACCGGGTCCGGTCACGTGAGCGCAGAGAGCCGCCCAACAGACAACCGCCCGCACGACAAACTCTGCGCTATCTGTCTGGGAGCCGTTCAAAGCAGACGGCCTGGGAGTGCCGCCTGTTGCACCACGGCGCGTCGGTCCGACAGATCTGGCAGCTCACGCCGGGCAGCGGCCTGCGCGTCCACCCGTCTGCGCCGAACGGCGTGCGGAGCGGGCGGCGCTCGTACACCCTCCGCCACGCGCAAGCGTCCTCCTCGGGCCGACCCTCAAGCCGACCCGGCGGCCCTGCGGTCTCAACGGCGGGCAGCCGCTGCGCCCAGTCCACCGCGCTTCTGCGGCGCGCAGCCCGCAGCCCGCCGCATTGCCGCTTCCTTCCCACACTCCCGCCTTCGCCCTCGCCCTCGCCGCCGCCCGCATCACCGCTCTCATCACCGCTCTCGCCACCGCTCTCGCCGTCGCCCTCGCTCTCGCTTCCGTGGGTCCCGTCTGCGTCGTAGCCCCACGTCTCCCACGGCCGGCCGCAGCAGCCGTCGTCCACCTCGCCGAGGAGGAGGTACGTCTCGACCGACTCGCTGCTGCGAAAGGCGGCGGTCCAGTCCTCCCCCAGCGGCATCCACGAGCAGAGCACGGCGTGCGGCGCGTGCTCGAGCAGCGCGGAGCGGTAGTCGCGCGCCTCGACCGCACCCGGCTCGCACGCGGCGAGCTCCCGCGCGCCGCTATCGGTGGCGACGAGCTGCACCTCGCGCGACGAGAGCCCTCGCCGTCTCAGCGCCGCCCGCAGGTGAAGAGTGAGGCGCCCGTCACCGGCGCCAACCTCGAGGACCCGGAGCGGTGCCGGCCTCCGCCCTGCGAGGCCGGCGAACCAGATGGCGAGGCTCTCGACTAGCTCGGCCGTGATCACCTCGTACCGCACGAGTGGCGCGCCGCCGCCGTGCACAGTGACCGGAAGCCCGCCCGCCGACGTGAGCAAGGGCTTGCCGCTCACCCAGCGCTGCCACGTCTCGCAGCACCCGCAGACGCATCGCACCTCGCCGCGCGCAAACTCGAGCCCGTGCGCCTCCGGCTCGCGGAAGCGGTGCAGGCCAAAGGCTCGCTCGACCTCCGAAGCGGAGGGCGGGCCGTCTTCGAGGCGGTGGTCGAGGGCTGGTCGCGCGCCTGCCGTGTGAGTCGCCCCCGCTCCCCCGACCGCCTGCTTCCTGCTCGAGGAGTTGCCGTCCCAAGGCACCTCGCCCACCTCGAGCGCGCGGGATGCGGCGTCGCTCTTCTCGAGGTGGCGGGAGCGCTGCGGGCCGGTGATGCCTCCCTGCCACCGGTAGCGCGCGCGATCCATCAGTACTGGCGAGGGTCGGGAGCGCGGGAGCGAGCGAGGCGCGCCTTCTGCAGCATCCGCGCCACGGCCGCCGCGTAGGGCCGCCCCTCGCCGACGGTGATCCACCCCTCCCACCGCGCTCGGGTGGATCCGGTGGCACGAGAGGCAGCCGATTTTCTTTTCTAAGTGCTCCCTCCCTACCTTGAGACTTGAGGACTGGATAGGGTCGATTCCGCATGGTACGGGACCTACCACCACCTACCTACCTAGCCCGAAGTTTTGCATTCCTTAGGCAGGCAGGAGCCGGTTGTTTAGGCGACGCGTGTTTGGGCTGTGGTGCCAAAAAGAAAGAAACAAAAAACATGCAACCCAAGCAAGGGAGGGATAGCTTGGGATGCCCGTTTTATTTATTTATTTAGGGAGGGATGCGGATGGGAGGACGGCACGCCGCCACCACACAGGGATTTGAAGGAAGGAGAGCGAGAGGAGTGTGTGTGTGAGTTAGCCTGTGCGCGTTATTCTCGCCCAGGACTATCTATATTCTTTTGCTTGTATTCTCCCCGGACCGTCTATATTCTCGAGAATATTCTCGAATATTGTGAATATTTTGACCACGCGTAGCCGTAGGTCGACGGAGGCCAAAAGTCGCTCCCAAACCCGCTCAGAACCTCCAAAACTTAAAGATTTCAGTCGGATCGACCCGAAACCTACTGTTGAGGGGGGAAATAGCTGTTTCGAGCTCTCTCGTCAAGACCGTTTTAGACGCGCAGCAGCGGTAACGTCAAGAATATTCAAGAATATCTTTGGACTCGAGGTCTACTTAAGGTTGCTCCCGGCCCAGTGGGGATTTTGGCCTACTCAGTGACCGTCTAGGGGGGCCCTAAATGGCCTCAAATGCCATATCTTTTGTGCCTAGGTTGTAGAGCACCTTAAAAAACTAGTATGTCTTGCAGTGAAAAGTTTTTCGATGAGGTGGGGATCCGTGGTGAGCCGATTCCCAGATTCTCCATATTCCCCCTCGAAAACCGCCCCTTTTAATTCATTGCGGCCGCGGGCGAGCTCGGATTACTTTTCACTGCAAGACATACTAGTTTTTTGGTGTTACGGTGCCTACAAAAAATATCCGAGATCGCATGCTGATCACAGGGTTTGCGGCGGTCACTGTCCCACCAGCGGGCACAGTGGGCCGCGGACACCCGTGAATGACCAAAAGTAAGGTCAAGGGCTGCGGAAAGCTCGAACCAGCTCGAATATTCTTGAGGGAAAAGCGGCGGGGCATCTACACTCTCGAGAAATCGAATGCTCAAGTGCGCTAGCTAGGCCCTCTATATTCTCAAAGATATTCGAGAATAACGGGCACAGGCCTCAGGCCAAATGTGAGGGCCCAACTTGAGAATCGTGCTTCTTGGGTGAGGTTGTTTCGTGTTAGCACTTGTTAGGTTGGGTTGTTTGGGTGAAGTTGTTCCGAGTGAGGTTAGTTCGTCGGCGCGAAGGGTGAGGTCTCGACCGCCGCCGCTCACGCCAGCGGACGGCCACCATCGGTGTTGTTGGCTTCGCCACCGTCCAAAGGTAAGCGTGCGCCATGCGCTCGCCGACATCGAGCGTCCGAGCTCGCCTGTCCGACGGGCGGCTTGCTGTGCGGACGCCTTCTTGTCGCTCTCTGTGCCAGCCCTCCAACGTGATAGGAACGAGTGTATCGCTTTGACGGATCGACCGTGCTTGTTATCAAGACTGGTGTGACGTACACAGTGACACATCAGACGACACATCTTCTCTCAACCCGCCGGGACGCAAAACGCTCTCGACGAGAGCGACAAGAAGGCGTCCGCACAGCAAGCCGCTCGTCGGACAGGCGAGCTCGGACGCTCGATAACGGCGAGTGCATGGCGCACGCCTTGGACGGTGGCGAAGCCAAAAACACCGATGGTGGCCGTCCGCTGGCGTGAGCGGCGCCCGGCGGCGGTCGAGACCTCACCCTTCGCGCCGACGACCTAACCTCACTCGGAACAACCTCACCCAAGCACAACCCAACCTAACACGAAACAACCTCGCAAAAAGCACGATTCTCAAGTTGGGCCCTCAGTGTGGTGCTAGCCGTCGCCCACCCTGAGCACTTGAGCACCGGATAGGGTCGCTTCCGCATCGTACGGGACCCCTCGATCGTCTCGCCCTCCCTCCACTGGTGTGCTCATTGGGGGGGGTCATAACAAACACGGTACAGGCCTAACCATTGGGCTTCCTATCTCCCTTCGCAGTCCCTCGCCGATTCTCGCTGCAACCTTCATGCCACCTCGCGGTCGTCCCACTCTCGTCGTTCTCCCCTCCCTGTCGGACGCTTCCTCCTCTGTCGCGTCGCTCTCCTCTGCCTCGTCCTGCGACGCCGCCGCCGCCTGCCGATCCCTTGCTCTCGCGGCTTTTTGTGGTGCAGAAAGAAAGAAAGAAGACAGACAATCCCAAACGAGGGATGGGGGAGGAGGACAGGGTCCACACCTGCACGACCACGAGCAAGGATTTTGGAAGGACGATCAGGGGCACAGGTGGGGCTCTCCTGCTCCTGACAAGGGACACGACAGACTCGCAGCGCGGTGCACGGTGGACTCCCAACTCCACTGGCGGTCTCATCTCAGTCTAGCGACCTGCCTCCATCCAGCTTCTCACTGGCAGTCTCTCGCAAACCACTGAACCACAGTGCACAGACAGGACAAAAACGTCGGCCCGCGAGGTGGATGCTAGCATGAGCCCGATCCGTCGCAGTGCTCTTGCGTTTCGGCGGTAGTGATCTAATCACCCGAATGCCACGTTCGGATCGCTCCTCATCGCAAACCCTGTCAGCAGTTCACCCTCGGGTATGTTCGTAAGAGCTACATACACTGAAAAACGTGAACAGGGCTCCAGGCCCCAAATGACGTGTGAGTGTTAGAGTTGTTTGGTATTGCTAAAATCTCTCTCTCTCTCTCTCTCTCAGACAGGCACACTGACACAGGGGTGGCAGGGGCGGCGGCAGGAGTCTCCCACATACTATGCGGGCCTCGCTAGAGGTGCGTCCTGTGTGTGTCCTCGTCCTTGAGGGGGAAGGGGAAGGCGCTGTGTGTCTGTGCATGCATGTGTGTGTGTAAAATAAAGAAAGAAAACGGACAACCCAAGGGAGGGATTTTGGCCTACTCAGTGACCGTCTAAGGGGCCCTAAATGGCCTCAAATGCCATATCTTTTGTGCCTAGGTTGTAGAGCACCTCAAAAAACTACATGTAGTATGTCTTGGAGTGAAAAGTTTTTCGATGAGGTGGGGATCCGTGGTGAGCCGATTCCCAGATTCTCCAGATTCCCCCTCGAAAACCGCCCCTTTTGATTCATTGCGGCCGCTGCTCGGATTACTTTTCACTGCAAGACATAGTAGTTTTTTGGTGTTACGGTGCCTACAAAAAATATCCGAGATCGCATGGAGCTGATCACAGGGTTTGCGGCGGTCACTGTCCTACCAGCGGGCACAGTGGGCCGCGGACACCCGTGAATGACCTTAAGTAAGGTCAAGGGCTGCGGAAAGCTCGTATATTCTTGAGGGAAAAGCGGCGGGGCATCTACACTCTGTCTCGAGAAATCGAATGCTCAAGTGCGCTAGCTAGGCCCTCTATATTCTCAACGATATTCGAGAATAACGGGCACAGGCCAAATGTGAGGGCCCAACTTGAGAATCGTGCTTTTTGGGTGAGGTTGTTTCGTGTTAGCACTTGTTAGGTTGGGTGTGTTTGGGTGAGGTTGTTCCGAGTGAGGTTAGGTCGTCGGCGCGAAGGGTGAGGTCTCGACCGCCGCCGCTCACGCCAGCGGACGGCCACCATCGGTGTTGTTGGCTTCGCCACCGTCCAAAGCGTGCGCCATGCGCTCGCCGACATCGAGCGTCCGAGCTCGCCTGTCCGACGAGCGGCTTGCTGTGCGGACGCCTTCTTGTCGCTCTCTGTGCCAGCCCTCCAACGTGATAGGAACGAGTGTATCGCTTTGACGGATCGACCGTGCTTGTTATCAAGACCGATGTGACGTACACAGTGACACATCAGACGACACATCTTCTCTCAACCCGCCGGGACGCAAAACGCTCTCGACGAGAGCGACAAGAAGGCGTCCGCACAGCAAGCCGCTCGTCGGACAGGCTTGCTCGGACGCTCGATAACGGCGAGTGCATGGCGCACGCCTTGGACGGTGGCGAAGCCAAAAACACCGATGGTGGCCGTCCGCTGGCGTGAGCGGCGGCGGTCGAGACCTCACCCTTCGCTAACCTCACTCGGAACAACCTCACCCAAGCACAACCCAACCTAACACGAAACAACCTCACAAAAAGCACGATTCTCAAGTTGGACCCTCAGTGTGGTGCTAGCCGTCGCCCACCCTGAGCACTTGAGCACTGGATAGGGTCGATTCCGCATGGTACGGGACCCCTCGATCGTCTCGCCCTCCCTCCACTGGTGTGTTCATTGGGGGGGGTCATAACAAACACGGTACAGGCCTAACCATTGGGCTTCCTATCTCTCTTCGCAGTCCCTCGCCGATTCTCGCTGCAACCTTCATGCCACCTCGCGGTCGTCCCACTCTCGTCGTTCTCCCCTCCCTGTCGCTTCCTCCTCTGTCGCGTCGCTCTCCTCTGCCTCGACCCTCGTCCTGCGACGCCGCCGCCGCCTGCCGATCCCTTGCTCTCGCGGCTTTTTGTGGTGCAAAAAGAAAGAAAGAAGACAGGCAAACCCAAACGAGGGATGGGGGAGGAGGACAGGGTCCACACCTGCACGACCACGAGCAAGGATTTTGGAAGGACGACCAGGGGCACAGGTGGGGCTCTCCTGGTCCTGACAAGGGACACGACAGACTCGCAGCGCGGTGCACGGTGGACTCCCAACTCCACTGGCGGTCTCATCTCAGTCTAGCGACCTGCCTCCATCCAGCTTCTCACTGGCAGTCTCTCGCAACCACTGAACCACAGTGGCACAGACAGGACAAAAACGTGAAGAGCGCTCCAGGCCCCAAATGACGTGTGAGTGTTAGAGTTGTTTGGTATTGCTAAAAATCTCTCTCTCTCAGACAGGCACACTGACGCAGGGGTGGCAGGGGCGGCGGCAGGAGTCTCCCACATACTATGCAGGCCTCGCTAGAGGTGCGTCCTGTGTGTGTCCTCGTCCTTGAGGGGGAAGGGGAAGGCGCTGTGTGTCTGTGCATGCATGTGTGTGTGTAAAAGAAAGAAAGAAAGAAAACGGACAACC
Source organism: Emiliania huxleyi CCMP1516 (assembly GCF_000372725.1). NCBI lineage: Eukaryota > Haptophyta > Isochrysidales > Noelaerhabdaceae > Emiliania > Emiliania huxleyi. The sequence goes on along the minus strand of NW_005196310.1, from coordinate 539,789 downwards.
CAAGGGAGGGATGGGTGTGTGTGCCAGTAAGGCACAGTTTTCTTTGTGCGCGGCTCGCACCCAGGCCGCGGTGATGTCGTCCCTCTGGCTCGTCAAGGTGCCGCGCCACCTCGCGGAGAGCTGGCAGCAGCAGCCGTCCGGCCACAGCCTCGGCGTCGTCGAGCCGGGCGTGAAGGACGCGATGGGCAGGGACACGTACACGCTGCGGACGAGCGCGGCGCCGGGCGGGGCAGGACCGTCGTCGGGCGAGGCGGGCGGCGATGTGGAGTACAAGCTGACGCTGGGCGCGCCGACGGGCGGCATGTACAGCTTCGCGCCGGGCGGCCCCGACGCGCCCGCCGGCGAAATGGTGCTTGAGGGGCGGGTGACGGCCAAGGGGGATGTGTCTGCGGCGGGGCTGAGCGCGGGCTACAAGCAGCTCGTGCGGAGCCGGCAGGAGGCGGCGTCCGTGCGAGCCGAGGTGGAGGCCGTGGACGTCGATCACCTCAACCAGCCGCTCAAGAAAGCGAGCGAGATCCACCGGCAGAAGCAGGGCATCAGGGACGGGAAGCGGGAGCGCGCCGAGCAGAAGCAGAAGGCGGCCAAGGCGCAGAAGAAGCTCTCGCGGGAGGAGCTGCGCGACCTCGTCTTCGAGAAGTTCGAGCTCCAGCCCCACTGGCACAAGGCGGACCTCGCGAGCGAGACCGGGCAGCGGCCGACGGACCTGGCACCCGTCCTCGACGAGCTGTGCGAGAGGGAAAAGTTTGGGCCGCACAAGATGGAGTACAAGCTCAAGCCGCAGTACGGGGGCGGCGCCAGATAACAGCGGAGGTGCATGGAGCGCTGCACTGTCAAACCGCAGCAGCCTCCTCTCTCGCCCAAGGCCCAGGCGTCAAGAACAAGTGTGGTGAGCATGCATGTTGAAAGTAAAAGAATGGCCGAGAAGAGGCCGCAGACCAAACGCGCATTTTCTTGAAGGTCTGATACTGGAAGCCCATATCGGCACCTTACAAAGCACCCACAAAGAAAGGAAGAAATCAGCGGCGGATAGTCGGTAGAGGGAGGACGAGGGACGAGGCACCTTGACCAGCATGTACCCTAAAGAAAGAAAGAAACAAAACGGAGAAACACACGAACACTGGCAGCGCGATTTCTTCTTTTTCGGGCGCTGCTTTGTTGTGGGCGCCCGCATCATCGCCTCGAGTTTCGCTCCGATGCAGGAGGACGAGGACGCCCTCCGGCAGCGAGCGATCCAGCGCATCTCAGACGAGCCCGTCAGCCCTGGCTGGTCGACGGACGGCACTAATCGTAAGAACCCCTTCAATGTGCTCGGCGTCAGCTCTGGGCTCGAGCTGAAGGCGATACGGAAGGAGTACCTTTCGCTTTCGAAGCTCCTGCACCCGGACAAGACCTCCGAGCCGGGGGCGGCCGAGGCACAGAAGGAGATCTCGACCGCTTTTGAAATGCTCAAGCAAAAGTATGAGGGCGAGCAGCAGCCTGCGGTGGCGGCGGCGGCGACGGCGGCGGGCGGGCGGGCCAACCGAGGCCGCGGTCAGAGTGACGCAGCGGGTAGTGCGGGGAAGGGCACGATCAAGCCGACCCCGGACGAGATTCTGCAGTTTGCGCGCCTAGTCGCGGCGGGTCCGTACAATGCCTTTGTCATTATCGGCGGTTGGTCACTCAAGGGGGATAATCTCAAGGGCAAGGACCACCTCCTCATCAAGTTGACCCAAGAGAGGGAGTTCAGCTCAATGACGCTCGAGGCCTTCCGCGAGTTGCTGCTGGGCGGCGGAGCGTCGCAAAGCGCCGGCGGCAGCGGCGGCAACAGCAGCAAGCGCGGCGGCAGCGGCGGCAACAGCGGCGCCTCCTCCTCCAAGGGCGCACAAGGCGCGGCGGCCAAGTCTTCGTGCGCTGCCGGCGCTGGTGACGCGCCTCCCGAGAAGCCGGAGGGGCCTGCTCTCGTCGGCCGGCGGGTGAGCGTCTACTGGCCGGGAGAGCGGAAGTGGTTCACCGGGCGGGTCAAGGCATACGACCCGGTGGCGCTCGAGCACTGCGTGATGTACGACGACGGCGAGGAGCACCAGGAGTGCCTGACCGGCCTCGATCCGATGGAGTGGAAGCTCCTCCCCGCAGAGCCGGCCGCGGCCACGTCGTCGCGCACCACGGCCGACCACCGGCCGGCGGCAAAGGGGCAGAGCTCCACCTCGCCGCAGCGGGCGGGCGGCGGGCGGGCGGCGGCGGCAAAGCAGGAGGAGGCAGGGGGAGCGGCTGCGGCGATGGAGGCGGAGAGTGCGGTCAAGGAGGAGGCTCAGCGGGCGGATGCGGCGGTGAAGGAGGAGAAGGTGGAGAAGTTTGAGGCTG
>NW_005196310.1:529629-534190 GCF_000372725.1 Emiliania huxleyi CCMP1516 | reverse complement strand
TGTCTTGCCGCCACGCAATGTGAGCTGACGGGAATGACGAATGACCAAGGTGTGCTGTTGGCCTCTCTCACCCTCTCTCTCATTTACACAAGACACTGTGTTCGTGATCGTGTGTGGTGCACGCACAGCATCCACGCAGCAAAACAACTCAACAAGACTAAGACACAATCAGACATCGCACGGGGCAGAGAGACAAATGCTCCATCTCGTCAGTCTGGCTGCGTGGGGGCTGCCTGCCCTCGACCCCGGCCGCCCTTACGAATCACCGCCCTCGTCTTGGGATTGTCACTTGCTGATCGGCTCGCCCCGCGGCCAGTTGCTCCGGGCAACCTGCCCCCGCCTCGCACTGTTCCGTGGGGAGGGCCGCTCAGCGGCGATGGCGGCTCCTGCGGCGGAGGCGGGCTGGCGCCCAGTTCACCATCCTCGGATGCACTCCCCGCGGAGTCCTCCCCGTCGGCTGCCCATTCGCCGCTTACGCGAGGCGCTGGGTCCTGCCACCGAGGAGGCGTCGCCTCGGCAGACGCGCCAAGCTCCGCGCCAACCTCCGCGCGGCGCGCTTCGTCGGTGAGAACATCCTAACAGGGACGGTGCGGTGCCTCGGGCACCCACGCACACACATACGGCAGGGCAGCAGATTGCGCGCTCCTTTGCGTTGGTGAGGCGCTTGAAGGCCTCCTCGGCGCCCGGAGATTGGTTACGATCCGGATGCAGCTGCCTCGCCAACGCCAAGTACCTACGAGTACACCGGGGAGGGTATGGACGTGCACGGGAAGCTGAGCACACTGAGACGGCGATCGCACGCTCGCTGCACTGCAGCCACATCAGCCCCGCGCGGGATCCCGAGCGTGCTGTGAGGCTCGTTGACGCCAAGCCGCAGGACAGCTCTAATCGCCTTTGCACCAGACGAATTCGTGTGCCCTCTCAGCTGCCCCTTGAAGCGCTCCGCCTCGCGAGTCGCATGGAAGCTTAGGCTGCGCTGCACTAGACGCATCGCCTCGGCGTCTCGCCCGGCCGCGTAGAGGATGCGCGCCTGCTTGAGCGCATTCTCCGCCTCACGGCGCCGCACGGCCGTGTAGATCGCGAGGTCGTACGCGAAAAACATGAAGGATTTTCGGCCCCGCTCTGTTGGCGGTGAAGGCGAGGGAGGGACGTCGCAAATGGCCAGCCAATGGCCCGCAATGTACCGCAATGTGGCGCGCAAAGAGAATTTTGCGCCAGGATTTTACATGCTCTTGGCCAGGCTCCCCGGCCCCTTGCGCGAGGAGAGCTCGATAAACTCGAGGGGCCAAAATATGCCGCCAGGAGAGCAGAGCTGCGACGAAAGGAGAGAGAAGCCGCGAGAGCAAGGGAGCGGCAGGCGGCGGCGGCGTCGCAGGACGAGGCAGACGAGAACGTGAACGACGCGACAGAGGAGGGGAAGCGACAGGGAGGGGAGAACGACGAGAGTGGGACGACCGCGAGGTGGCATGAAGGTTGCAGCGAGAATCGGCGAGGGACTGCGAAGGGAGATAGAAAGAGGCAGACGACCAAGGGATAGGGTGGGCGACGGCTAGCACCACACCCCTCTCCTTAAAATCCCTGTGTGGTGGTAGTGGTGGCGGCGTGCCGTCCTCCCATCCCTCCCTTGGGTTGTCTGTTTTCTTTCTTTCTTTTTTCCCCGGCCCTGGATGTCCAGTCCGAGCCTGGCTGTTCTTCACCTTTGTACTAAACTAACTAACTAACTGCCCGGGCAATAAGTTAATGACTGCACTCCAAGTGCTCCAAGTGCTCCCTCGCACGACACTGGGCACGCGCAAAGAGAAAACGGACGGAGGTCGCACAACGCACTCTCGGTGAACCTTCTTTTGTACTAGGCTAGGATTGAGAGCAGCCTCGCTCTCAATCCTAGAAGTCGAAGGATTGCGAGCAGCACTCCTCGCAACCGTAGCATCTCTGTGCGATTGTGAGCGCCTCGCTCGCAATCCTACATCTTCTAGGACTAAGTCTAAGAGCAGCTCTCCGCTCCCAAGATGACGTGGGGACGCCTACGACTACTACCACCGCGCTCGCAATCCGAGCAAAGTCTAAGATTGCGAGCAGCACTGCTCACTCACAATCCTAGCAACAAGCTTCCGATTGCGAGCAGAAGCGCTCGCAATCCTAGAATTTCGCCGATTGCGAGCGACACCGCCCACAGTCCTACGACTTCTAGGCGAGAGCTACTGCTCGCAATCGGAGGCATGTTGCTAGGGGATTGCGGTGAGCAGTGCTGCTCGCAATCCTAGACTTTGCTCGGATTGCGAGCGCGGTGGTAGTAGTCGTAGGCGTCCCCACGTCATCTTGGGAGCGGAGCTGCTCTTAGTCCTAGAAGATGTAGGATTGCGAGCGTAGGCGCTCACAATCGCACAGAGATGCTACGGTTGCGAGGAGTGCTGCTCACAATCTTGGAGCACTTGGAGTGCAGTTATTAGCCTCACATCCAGGGCCGGGGGGCTAAGAAGCACACCCAGCGGGCCAGATGATCGATATCGGGTTGCGGGCAAGAGAGCCCTAGCCCTGGGGGGTGCGCGTTCGCAGGGAAAGGGCCGTAAAGTAAACACGGGTCTCCGAGCACCGAGGGTTAGTCTGCGCTTTGGGTTTCCCCTAGCGGCGGAGCGCCCCCTCTACTCGGAGCTAGGAAACACCAGACACGCACACGACGTACATCCTCGCACTCGACGTCACCCCTCAGGGCCCCTCCGTTCGGCCTCCCCACCCTCGACTCGGAGGGGCTCCCCTCTCCTCCCGGTCCTCCTCCCGGCTCGCTTTCCGCTGGTTGGGCAGCGGCTGCGCTCGTCCGCCTTCCCCTCCTTCTTCGGCCGCGGCCCCGTCGCCGTCTCGTCCTCTCTGCCTGATTCCAATCCTTCGACTTCTAGGATTGAGAGCGAGGCTGCTCTCAATCCTAGCCTAGTACAACAGAGGTTCACCCGCACTCTCTCACATGAGAGACAAGCGATCCCACGACAGCGAGTGTGGGGACTACATGATCCGCTGATGATCCGTACGTGAAGGGTGGAGGGGCCCGTCCGCAGAGCTAGGCGGCGCGGGCACCCCCCACTGGGGCCGAGGCTAAGAGGACGTCTGCCGCTTGCTTGTTGTTGACGTCGTTGACCCATTTGGCACGCCCAGGCGATTTGACCCAGTCGGCACGCGTACAAAACAAACGGTGACAAGGAGAAACCAGAGCTCACCCGGCAGTACAACGAGAGGGGTACAAGGTCGACCTCGCAGAACCCCACGCTGGGCCGGGAGGATGCGATGAAGTAAATGAAATCAAGCTCTGGACGCCCCTCCTCAAGACCTCCTCGACGGGCGTTGGCAACGCCTCGAGTGGCGGCACGCCCGCCTCCGTTGGCCACTCCTACGCCTTCGGCAACACCGAAGAGAAGGCCCGCCGCCTAAACATGGGCTGCAAGGCGCGCGGGCAGCCCGGCCAATTCTTCGACCACAAGAACGGCCACGGCTACGTCAAGGCGCATCGCGGTTTCTACCACGACGCGATCTTTGTCAAGCGCAACAACTTCAACCTGCTGCTCCACGGAGACGTTCGGCGGCGGCTTCTCGCCCACCGCCGTTCTCAAGCTGCGCCGCCTCGCGCGCAAAGTCGCGCGCGGCAGCGTCGACCGCACGGCCTACTCGCCCAAGTACTCGCTCTCTTTTATGTCCCACCATGCAGAGCGCATCTCTCTCTCTGTTGTGCGAGGTGTGGAACCGCGCCATTCGCCCTCACCTGGCAACCCTGTCTGCACGTCTTGCGCGCGCGTGAACAGGGCGTTCTGTTTTCCAACAGCCTTTAAATGCCAGGGCTCCAGGCCCCACATGACGTGTGAGTGTTAGAGTTGTAAGGTATTGCTAAAAATTTCTCTCTCTCAAACGCGTATTGCGCGCCTGCTTGTTGAAGTTCTCGGCGTCGCCCGCCACCGCAAAAGAGAAAGTGGTCACGACACAAGAACACAACGCACTCTCTCACATGACCTTTGACAGCAAAAGAATTACTCGCCTGAGAACGACAAAAAAGGAAAGGGGCGCTCGCTTGCACAACGGTGGAGGGTCGACTCCTCCCCAGGAATGTCGAACCTCGCCTCCGCCGTTTTCGCCGGTGCCGTAGGGGCTGCGGCGGCACACTACTTCCTGTCGGCCGGCGCGCGCAAGCGGCCGCGCCTCGAGCCCGTGTCGACTTCGCACGCCTCGCCGGCGGCCGGGCACTACTCGCAGGCCGTCAAGAATGGAGGCGAGGTCTTTGTGTCTGGTCTCTTGCCTATCATGCCCGATGGGACCAAGCTGTCGGGAAACACGTTCGAGGCGCAGGCGACTCAGGTGCTGAGAAATCTCGAGGCGATTCTGCACGAGGCTGGCAGCGGCCTCGACCGCCTCATCCAGGTCCGCGTCTACATCACGGACGTGAAAAACTGGGGATTGTTCAACGAGATGTACGCAAACAAGCTGGGTGCGCACAGACCTGCGCGTTGCGTGGTCCCCGTTCCCGAGCTGCACTTCGGGCTCCTGCTCGAGGTGGAGGCGGTGGCAGCGCTCTAAGGCGTCA
>NW_005196310.1:519486-528602 GCF_000372725.1 Emiliania huxleyi CCMP1516 | reverse complement strand
AAAATGCCTAGGTTATTTGTAATAGTTGTATTGTTTAGTAAAGTCCAAACTTAGTATGTGTCCGGGAGCCATTTCTGACGAACGTTTTCATCGTTATAAAGTTATGACATCTGTAATAGTAGCCCTCTCTGTATGTGCTTGTAACTCTAGAGGCAGGGCGTATATGCTGGTAGGCGTGCGGAGCGGAATCTTTTTTTAAAAAACAGGTGCTCATGATGTGAGCTGTCGACATCCGGGGCAGAGCGAGGTGGTGCGCGGAAGTCTCGGCGCTGCAGCAGCCGCACCGAGCCCGCCCCCCACGCTCCCGCCGCCCCACCGCGACACGTCTCGACACCGGTGCACCCCGCCTCCCCGGACGGCGCCTCGAGTGCACTGCGCTCTGCACCTCCACCGCCTCGGCCAGCGCCGGAAGAGGAGAGCGCGCGGCTCGGCTCACCGCTGCACGGCTGCGCGGCAGGTGCGTGAGCTGATGGGCAAGGCGTTCCGGGGGCCGCTCGTTCCGGTGCAGCAGCAGCAGGTGCTCGCCGAGCTGGAGGGCGACGCCAAGCTCGTGTACCACTGCGGGCTCACGCCCAAGCGGCTGCCCGACCTCGTCGAGAACAACCCCGTCATCGCCATCGAGGTGCTGCTCAAGCTCATGTCCTCGTCGCAGCTCACAGACTACTTCTCGGTGCTGGTCAACATGGACATCTCGCTCCACTCGATGGAGGCGCGCGCGCCGCGCCCGCCATGCCTCACCCGGCGACGAGTTCCGACCGCCGAAGCCCCGCCGCCGCTTCCGACCCTCTTGCCCGCGCCTCCGACCCTTGCCCGCCGCCTCCGACCATCTTCCCCATTTTCGCGTGCGCACAGGTCGTGAACCGGCTGACCACCGCCGTCGACCTGCCCACCGAGTTCGTACACCTCTACATCTCCAACTGCATCTCGTCCTGCGAGTCCATCAAGGACCGGTACATGCAGAACCGGCTGGTACGGCTGGTCTGCGTCTTCTTGCAGTCTCTCATCAGGAACAAGATCATCAACGTTCAGGACCTCTTCATCGAGGTGCAGGCGTTCTGCATCGAGTTCTCGCACATACGCGAAGCCGCCGGCCTCTTCCGCCTCCTCAAGACGCTCGAGTGAGTCGCGCTCGGGTTTTGCGAAGGGGGAGGGTCGCGGCCCGCCGGCCCTCGGAAAGTATTCCGTTGGCCCCTGGCGACCGTGACGTGGGAGTTACTCTAGGGGCTCACAATCTCCCATCTGTCTCTGAGTCTCCGGTCCGTATTAACGACGCATTTTAACAAGAGCGCCGGCTCGATCGCGGTGTCACGTATCGTTCGCGCGCGCTGTGTGCCGGTGCTGCCGCCAACATAAAACGCGGCTCGTGCCGCTGCACCGCACAGACACACACACGAGAGTCGCACCGCCGCACCGCCGCACGTCCACTGCCACACCGGCACCCCGCCAAATTCGTCATACTCGCCATCAGCACCCCGCACAGCATCGTACACCTCTCACGCTCCGCAGCCGAGGATCCTGTGGACCGCCATTACGAACTGGTCAACTGGGTGCGGCGTCGGCGTCGGCGTCACTAGCACTGCTGGCTTGGTCGGTATCTCTTCGGGCGGATCGGGAGCTGCCATCGCAGCCTCAGACGTCGGCGTTTCCTCGAGCACCGCAGGCACAGCCTCCGTCGCAGCCTGCTTCCTGGAGTACGAACGCTTGACAAACGCGGTCGACCAGCACATGGCGAGGCAGAGAAATACAAACGTCAAGACCTGGTCCATGGCGATCGCGCTCTCAGCCACAGCGCTAGAGTTCATCGTAGCGCTCTCAGCCACAGCGTCCATCGTAATGTGGCGCTGGGATTCGCGCCGTGTGTTTCATTAGCTGCATCTCCTCGAAAAAAGAAATTGGCGCATCCTCGGCGCCAGAAGGTGTGTCGGCCTGGTAAAAGAGCGGCAGGCGGGTTGGGGGGGGGGGGGGGAGGCCCGGCCAGAAAAAAGGCAGACGAGGAATGGCATAAAGGGGTGCACCCCTGGCGCCTCGCTCTTATACAGGCTGTGCAGAATGTACAGCGCAGCCAATGTATGCCGCGGCGGCAGCATGCCGTCCTCTAGCAGCATGCAGAGCGCCGCGCCCACCCGGAAGCAGTCGGCGCGCGCAAAGGCGCGGCCGAATGCAGCAGCTGCTGACTCGAGAGGCTCGGTCTCTGCGGACAGCACAGTTAGCAGCGCCGCCGCCTCATGCTGCGTGAGCATCGCCGCGCGAGCGCGCCCCCCGCACGCCTCGCTGCGGCTGCAGCCTCGGCGCCAGAAGGTGTGTCGGCCTGGCCAAGAGCCCGGCGGGCAGGCGGCTGCGCGCGCAGTGCTCAGCCTCCAGCACCGCCAACGAGAGCCGGGACACTCACAGGTGGTGGTGTGAAGCTCCCCCCATCCATCCCCAGGGCCAGGGCTCGCACCGCAACCTCTCATAGACCAGCGCGCAGCACCACTTGTTTTCTTCTCCAGAAAAGGTCTGTGAACAACATAGAGAGTGGTCTGGAAGTGAGCAAACCAATTTAAAGATAAATTATAAATTATCAATTACCACGCAAAAACCTAGCACCAACAAGCAGGGCTGGCCGCGTCACGAGGTCTCGCGGCAGAGGCTGGAGGCGCGCGAGCTACAGCTAGGTCGGTCGACTGTCGCCAGGTGAGGGAGGTGTACATCGCCTTCCGACGAGCCCGCAAAGAGACCGCCGCGCCGCAGCAGTGCCAGGACCTCTGAGCCTCTCTCTCAGCCTCTTAGCCGCTCTCCTCCCTCCGCCGCTGCCGCATAGAGGAATGGTCAGGTGCCTGCCAATTCTTGCACTGCTCACATCACCATCGCTCGGAGTGGTGCTGGCTCCGCCGTCGCGCACGCTGATCCTGTGGCGCGGCCGCTCGCGGCACACCTATGGCTTTGACGGGCCCTTTGACCTTCCACGTCACGAGCTGTCGGCGCTGCTGCCGCCGGACGCCGTGCGCCTGGCCGAGGGCAGCCCCGACCAATCACTGTGCTGGGCCGAGGTGCAGACGGAGGCGTCGCGGACGGCCCTCGCTGACGCCGCGGCGCGAAGCGTGCTCCTCCACGGGGTATTTGAGGTTGCCGCCACCGCGGGCTGCGCCGAGGCGGCCGGCGCCGCTGCAGTGGCTTGGCAGGTGCAGCAGGAGCAGCAGCAGCAGCAGCAGCAGCAGCAGCAGCAGCAGCAGCATATGCCGGCTCTCGAGCTAATCGACCTGGCCGAGCCGAATCTGCGAGCCGACGCCCGCGCGGCCGCTCTCGCTGACTTTTCCCGCGGGTGGGGACCGGGCGGCGAGGCTGCTACCGCGGCGGCGTCGCCTCCGCGGCGCGAGTGGGTGCTGCTCCGCGAGGATGGGCCTCTCTCGCCGCACCACTTTGGGTGGCGCTCCGCGACCGGCGTCGCCGCGAGCCGTGGAGCGCCCGGCCGCTCCCTCCGGCGCCCGTCGAGTGGGTCGCTCGGCCGCCGCGTCCCGAGCCGCTGCCCGGGGAGACACGTCCACGACGTGTCCGAGACGCGTCCCGTTAGGCTGCTCGGCAGGTACGCCCTGCGCAAGAGGCGGCACAACGCCGCCACGGCGATCGAGCCCGAGCTCGGCCTCCTCCTCCTCGCCGCGGCCTCGCCGACACCGCCGGACCGGTCTCGCGCGAGCCTCCTCCCATGAGCCTGCCCGTAGGCTTCCTGCTCGCCAACCTGGCGCGCGCCCGGCGAGGGAGGGCACCGCACGAGCCGCGCCTCGAGGAGCCCTCTCGGAAGCTTCTCCGAGCTCGTCCCGTAGGCGAGGGAGCCGCGTGCTCGATCCGTGCTGCGGAGGAGGCCGCCTCCTCGCCTGCAGCCCTGCTCTCCTCGGAGCCTTCTTGGCACCTTCTCGGCACTTTCCTCACAGGCGGCCTCCTCGTGTGCGCGGCGGCCTTGGGCGCCACCGCCGTGGGAGCCGACCGCAACGCGTCGGCGTTCGCGCACGCGGCGGACGACTTTGCGGCGCTGGCGCTCGGCGAGCCCACTTTCGGCTGCGGCGACGTGCTGTCTCCTGCCGGGCCTCTCCTCGGCCCCGAGGCTGCGGGGACGTACGACGCGGTCGTGTGCGACCCGCCGTACGGGATGCGGGCGCCGGTCCTGCGCGAGGGGGTGGGCAGCACGTGGCAGCAGTCGGTGCCGTCCGACCTCTCCCGCGCGCTGCTCTCCCTCTCTGGCAGCCTGCTCCGTCCGGGCGGACGCCTCGCCCTCTTCCTCCCGGCGCGCGGGGAGGAGGCGGGGCCGCGCTGTGGAGAGGGGCGGCCGAGGGACGAGCCAGCGGTGCACCAGAGTGTCTGTGAGCAGGCGGAGCTTCCCTTTGAGGAGCTCCTCGCGCGGCGGGGCGGCGCCCACGGCCTGACCACCCTCCTCGCCCGCCGGCAGCGATTCCACACGCGCAAGTCGCGACGCGCCGGCTCGCGCGGCCTCCCGCGCGCGGGCGCAGGCTCGGGCGCGTTTGCGCGCTGGCTCTGCGTCTTTGAGCGGCCGGCGGCCGGTCCCGCGCCGCCCCACCCTTCGCTCGCGCCCAGCCGCGTCGCCGATCGAGGCGGCGGCGGCGGCGCGGCGACGTCCGCCGCCGCCATCCGAGGCTGCACCGACGCTGTCGGCGCGCGAGCGGCGCTCGAGGCGCGAGGCGCGTCGGCGGACCTGTACTGCTACACATCCGCCATCGCGGCGTGCGGGCGGGCGGCGGATTGCGACGCGGCGCTCGAGCTCTACCGGGAGATGGTCGAGGAGCGCCGCATCCCGCCCGACACCGCCGCACTCAACGCGGCCCTCGGCGCGTGCGAGCGGGCCGGCCGCGGCGACGCCGCGCTGCGGCTGCTGCGCGAGGCGGAAGCGCGCGGCACGCCCCTCGAGCCTGGCTGCTACAGTGCGGCGGCGCGCGCCCTTCTACAGAGCGGCAGCGAGGCGGAGGCGGCGGCAGTGGCGGAGGTTGAGCGGCTAAGTGCAGCAAGGGCCAAGGGCAAGAAGGGCAAGAAGAAGAAGAATGTGGGCGTGGGCGATACGGGCGCCGCTAGGCTCAACGAGGAGATGTGCAGTTAGAGAGCTCGTAGCGAGCTCGATTTTGATGAGAATTTGATGAGAAATATCTCAATTTTGAGCAAAAAAAACGCCAAAAAATCGGCGCCTGCGGCGGGCCAGCCTCCGGCGGCGCCTGCGGCGGGCCGCCCGCCCCAGACCCTGTTTACACCCGAGCTATGCCCCACGACCTGAGCCGGAGCCCCGGTGCTCACCCATGGCGTGTGCCTACTCACTCAGGCTTCACTCGGCCCAGATCTGGTATGAAAGGACCCGATTGGGGCTTGGACGGAGCCGGGACGACTGTCAAATAGGCCGCCATGCGGAGGATGCGATTTTGCCCCTCTCATGATTTCCGCACCGTGGGGGCAGGAGACCTTTTTAAACCGCACTCTCAAACATCCGCGGCGCACCAGTCGCAGTATATGGAGCCGGACAGCACGCAGCGGAGTATCACTCGCACGGCCCGTGGCACCTCCGTGCGGCCGCGACCGCGGCGAAGCGACAGAGGAGAGACGAGAGCGGCGGCTGCAGCGTGGCACGAGGGCGGGTACAGTGACGAGAGTCGTTCGAGCTTGCCCTTGAGGACGGAGTTGGTTTTCGCCTGCGCGGCGGGCGAGAGACGAGCTCGTGAGACGGCGGCGCGGGCCGAGCGCCGCGCTGCGGCTCGGTGGTTATGCCGCGATCGCGGGCGACACAGCGAGCGCGGAGCGTCGGGATGGAGAGGTGGGAGCGAGAGCGCGCGCGTCGGCCGTCTCGGGCCGGAGCGAGTCGTGCTGACCTCAGCGCACGCTCGCGGCGCCTCGAGGCCGCGCGGCGACGTGCAGGATACGGCTTTTGCGGCCGCCGTCGAGGCGCTGTCGAGGCGCCGACTTTGCCGCGCCCGTACTCCACAACGGCGATTCGAATTCGGACGAACCCAGGGTGTGCGAGGGCCGCGACGCCGAGGCCGGCACGGGACGACCGAACGCGACGGCCGCCGACCAACCACGCAGCCGCAATCACAGAATCGGCTCAACACTCCCTTCGGCGCGAGTGGAGCTGCGAAAATCGAAAAAACTGCGCCGCCACAAGTGAACTGGGCAGGAACGGCTTCGCGGAATATATAGAGGGGGCCGTATATATAGAGCGGCAAGGTGATATCGCACCGCCCGCACCGCCCAAGGGCAGATCGCGTGGCGGCCACAGCCGCGCCCACCTCCGTCTCCCACCGCGCCACTCTGCGGCGTTCGGGCGGTGCGATATCACCTTGCCGCTTGCCGCGCCGGCGAATGAGCTCGTCGAGGAGGCGCTCGCCGGCGGCACGCGCCTCTTCGTCGCGTCCTACGTCGTCGCGGAGAATGCGGTGGCGCTGCGCGACAGCGATTTTGTCTTCTTCGAGGAGCTCTTCGCGAGGGCGCCCGCGGGCACTCTCATGCTTGTCCTAGAGACCACGCATAGGCAGTTCCCCGCTATCGCACGCGCGGCGTGGCGTGGAGGGGGCGACGCAGTCGCCGCCGCGTGCCCCCGCGTGCGATCGAATCGCGGCTACTCGCTCTGCCTTTTGAAGCGTTCGGCGGCCCCTGCCGGCGTGGAAGGTGGCGAGGCCGACGCATTCGGGCCAGAGTCAGAGGAGCTGTCGGAGCTGTTCAGCCGCTTTGAGGAGGACGACAGGCGCCAGCGGCGCAAAGCCCTGGATGAAGAATCGGTGGGATAGAGCAATGTTCCATCCCGTGCTTGGCTTTTCGTTTGTTTCGGGATGACCTAAATGCTATAAAAGTAGTCCTCGGGGGGGGCGCCCCCCGGCTCCTCTGGACATGCCTATGCCAGGGCGCAGGGGTGGACCGTGGACGCTGGACAGAAGATAGCGACACACACAGACACACAAACGCAGGTGCAGGTAGGTGACGTGGGTTGCCCAAGCATGTGCGATGTGGTCGGGCGTGAACCCGGGCGGTTACAGGAAAGCCAAGTTGGCGCCCCGAGCCGCCCAGGCAGTGTGACGCGACGCCGGACGCCCGAGTCGACTCCATCTTCAAGGACACTAGGGCGGCACTCGTCCGCCAGTTTTACTACACGGCGAAGAGAGCACAGCAAACCGAGCGGGAAATACGCCTTCGCATACCCGGATGGCAGCCCTCGCCTGGGAAAGGACCAGTAGCAGAGTGGGAAACTTGGAGCACTTGGAGTACAGTCATTCACCTCACATCCAGGGCCGGGGAGCTAAGAAGCGTCCCCAGCGGGCCGGATGATCGGCATCGGGCTACGGGCTAGAGAGCCCTGACCCCTAGGGGGGTGCGCGTTCGCAGGGAAAGGGCCATAAATTAAACACGGTTCTCCGAGGGTTAGTACCGCGCTCCAGGTTTCCCCTAGCAGCAGAACGCCCCCTCTACTCGGAGCTAGTAAACACCAGACAAGGACACGCGACGACACACACTCCCCCTTCTCTCTCTCTCTCTCTCTCTCTCTCTCAAGTCTATGTGGCTCTTACGACTGTACGAGCAACGACCAACGTACCCGAACGAGCGAAGGTGGACTGTAGGGTTTTATACTGTCAGAGGGAAGCGTTATTAGGTATGTTGTTGGCAATCAGTAGACTGGCAGGGCCCACAGTCGCAGTGGACGACTATACTTACGGCCGGCGGCTGCTTAGTTGGTCCCCCCCGAACCTAGCCCCGAACCCGCCTCCCTCCTGGTCCAGTAGTTGCTAGCTAGCCGCCGTCAAACACCTTGTATGCCCGCGACGCGGTAAAAAGAGAGAAAAAAAGAAAAACTCGGCCAAACGAGGAAAGGAGGTTCTGACCAAGGTGCTTCGCACGGCACACGGACCCCGAGACCCCGCACGATGATCACGGTCGACGTGCCTTCTCGCCGGCGCGGCCACCGCCGAGCGCTGCTCGCTCTGGGTGCATGCGCGTGCGCCGCACTCGGCCTGGCTGCCACCTCGCGCGCCGCTCCGCGTCATCTCGATTGGCTCTCGATGGCTCTGGGCGTCACCGATGTGGCTGAGCCACGGGGCGCGGGCGGGGGCAGCAGCAATTGGGTCGACGAACTGGGTGCAAATTTTGGGGGTCAGCGGGAGCAAAATTGGATCAACGACCTGGGCGCGGTGGGCGAGAGAAGCGGTGTCGCGGCTGCGGCGGAGCCGGCGGCAGTCGCGGCCACCAGTAACGAATCGTACTACTTCAACGTGGTCGAACAGGCTGCAGCCGCCGCCGAGACTGCGGCGTGGTGGCTCGGCGGCTGGTACGACACGGAGCCGAGCGTATCCAACCTGCGCGAGCGGCTGGAGTCATTCATCCGGCTGCAGAGCAAGCTGCGCGGCGTCGCCATCTCGCTCTCGTGGGTGTCTGCCAGCGAAAACTTCACGCTCGTGGCGGGCGAGTGGAAGGGGCGCAAGGTGCACCGAGCCGCCTTTGCCCGCGCCCGCGCTGCCGCCCTCCTCCCCGCCCGGCCTAGCGCCCCCTCGGCCCACCCGCCGCCCCGCCCCAGGTGACCGAGGACGACATCTTCCTCTTTGGCTCTGGCACCAAGCCGTACACGGCCGTCGGGGTGATGCGAGCCGTCGAGGCGGGGAGGGTGGGCCTCGACGACGCGGCGGCGCCGCTGGTGGACAAGGCGCTGAGGAGAGTCGGCGCCAACACCACCCTCGCCGCCCTCTTTGGCCCGCGCGCTCGCCTCGTCACGCTGCGTCAGCTGCTGCACATGTCTTCGGGGATTGCTGACTTCGACTACCCCGCCTTCGACGACGCGCTGCTGCAGGCGGGGGTGGCGAAGCGCGTGCACACGCCGCTGGAGTTTGTGCTCGGCGCCGCCGCCGTGAAGCCGCCCTTCATCTGCGAGCCGGGCAGCTGCGTCTCGTACTCGTCCACAAACTATGTGCTGCTGGGCCTCGTGCTGCTCGCGCTCGACGACTCCGCGCAAGCCTGGCACGCGCCCATCCCCCACCCTCCTCCCCTCTCGCCCCTCCTCCGCCCCTCCCCGTCCTCGCAGCCTCTCTCCTCCCTCACGCTCCCCTCCCCCGCCCCGCCTAACCCCCACCCCCACCCTCGCCACTGCACGCCCCTGCACAACGGCC
>NW_005196310.1:501857-519386 GCF_000372725.1 Emiliania huxleyi CCMP1516 | reverse complement strand
CCGCCCTTTTTGGCCCGCGGGCTCGCCTTGTCACGTTGGGTCAGTTGCTGCAAATGTTTTCGGGGATTGCTGACTTTGACTACCCCCCCTTTGACGACGCGCTTCTGCAGGCGGGGGTGGCGAAGCGCGTGCCCCCCCCCCTGGAGTTTGTTCTTGGCCCCCCCCCCGGGAAACCCCCCTTTATTTTCGAGCCGGGCAGTTGGGTTTTGTATTTGTCCACAAAATATGTGCTGCTGGGCCTTGTGCTGCTCGCGCTTGAGGACTCCGGGCAAACCTGGCAAGGGCCCATTCCCCACCCTCCTCCCCTTTTGCCCCTCTTCGGCCCCTTCCGGTCTTGGAAGCCTTTTTCTTCCCTCAGGGTCCCCTCCCCCGCCCCGCTTAACCCCCACCCCCACCCTTGCCACTGCAGGCCCCTGCAAAAGGGCCTCCTTGCCCCCCCCCCCCCCCCCCTTCTCCCACCCTCCGACCCTCCTTCACCCCTCTGCAGGTACGAGCTCGACCAAAAGGCGCTGCTGGGGGGCGGCGCGGACCCGCTGCCTCGCTCGTCCTTCCTCACCACCGGCCCAATCTCCGACTCGACCACACTCTTCGGCAAGCACGGCAAGCCGTCGCTCTGGCCGCTCGGCCGGAGGGGGCAGGTCGACATCGGCGCGCAGGACGCGTCCATCCTCGGGTGGGTGTGCGGCAACCTCGCCTCGACCACGGGAGAGGTAGCGCAGTTCTTCTGGGAGCTGCTCGTCGAGCGCTCCATCCTCCGCCACGACACAATCGAGGCGATGGCCGAGCTCGAGCCGCTCGGGCTGGGCTGGGGCCGCGGGCACATCGCGTATGGGCTTGGGCTGATGCTCAAGCAGACGTCGTGGGCGCGCGGCGCACGGTACGGCGAGTGGGGCACCTACCTCGGCCACGGGGGCAACACGTACGGCTTCCTCTCCGAGCAGGGCCTCATCCCCCAGCTCAACGCGACCTTCTCCGTCGTCGCAAACTCGAACGCCGACGACCTGTTCGTCGCGGGCGTGCTGACGTGCCAGATCATCGCCGTGGCCGCCGAGGAGGTGCTCGGGCACAACATCCGGCTACCGTGCGGAGGGTGACGTGCGCCGGCTCGGGGGCGGTGGCCCTACACGTGTCAGGACGGCCGATCGGCCGTGTGTTTACTTTACCATTGAAAGAAAGGCTTGGCTTCCTCGCACTTGAAAGAAAGAAAGAAAGAAAACAGACAAGCCAAGGGAGGGATGGGAGGACGGCACGCCGCCACCACACAGGGATTTTAAGGAGAGGTGTGTGGTGCGCTAGCCGTCGCCCACCCGCTAGGGTGTAGGGAGTCTGCCTCTTCCTATCTCTCTTCGCAGTCTCTCTCCGATTCTCGCTGCAACCTTCATGCCACCTCGCGGTCGTCCCACTCTCGTCGTTCTCTCCCTTGTCATTTCCTCCTCTGTCGCGTCGTTCCCTTCTGCCTCGTCCTGTGACGCCGCCGCCTGCCGGTCCCTTGTTCTCGCGGCTTCTTTCGCCTTTCGGCGCAACTCCGTCCTCCTCGCGGCGTATCCTGGCCCCTCGAGTCTATCGAGCTCCCCTCGCGCAAGGACCACGTTTCTGACTCCCACTCCGATCATTTGCCTACAGGTCATGTTGTTGCTCAGGTCCACTCTCTCTTCGAACACTCGTGCCTCTACGGATGATGCCGGCGCTGGGGTCCCCTTCGGATGCATCGTGACATCTGACAACTGGATTTCCACTGGTTCGTCGTCCTCGGAGTCATCTTCCCCGTCCTCCTTCCGCTCGGCTCTTCGCTCGGTACGTTCGGTGTGGCTCACCCTCCATGCCGTGAACAGGCGCTTTATCCACCCTATATTCTTCTCTCGTTCCTCTGCCCGTGCCTTGGTCTTGTCGTTGTTTCGCACCCATGTCTGTATGGCAATCGAGGCTGCCTTCCCCACTACCTGTAGTTCACTCGTCACCTCTCCCGCGAGCTCCCTTCTCTTTCTTTCGGGTATGGAGTCCGTGAGTGCGG
The DNA here is from genome assembly GCF_000372725.1 of Emiliania huxleyi CCMP1516. NCBI lineage: Eukaryota > Haptophyta > Isochrysidales > Noelaerhabdaceae > Emiliania > Emiliania huxleyi. Next base: position 517,375 of record NW_005196310.1, on the reverse strand, counting down.
GTAGCGTGCAGGCAATCACGGGCGCTATTTTGTCGTACTCCTCTTCGGCGAGCGCTCCAAATCTAGACCCTTTCGCCTTTAAGGAGGCTGCCCTCGCTCGTCTCAGGAATGTGGCGGTGTCTTTTGAGTCCGGCGCCTCCCGTTCAACTCTTGCTGTCGCCCTCGCTGTGTGTTTGTCGAGCTTCCGCATGAAGTGACGCGCCTCTTCCTTATTTCCAGCGCAGCTGCCGCTCAGTATGTGCGCCAACGACGCCTGTGGTGGCTCACTGTCTTCTTGTTTCCAGTCGTCCCAGTCTGTCAGTTCCCCGCGTCTCCTCCTTGCCTCGCACTTGGAGCACTTGGAGTGGAGCACTTGGAGTGCAGTCGGCAACCGCACACCCAGGGCCGGGGAGCTGAGAAGCGCACCCAGCGGGCCGGATGATTGGCATCGGGTTGCGGGCAAGAGAGCCCTAGCCCAGGGGGTGCGCGTTCGCAGGGAAAGGGCCGTAAAGTAAACACGGGTCTCCGAGGGTTAGTCCGCGCTCCAGGTTTCCCCTAGCAGCGGAGCGCCCCCTCTACTCGGAGCTAATAAACACCAGACACGCACACGACGTACATCCTCACTCGACGTCACCCCTCGAGGCTTCCCGGTCTGGCCTCCCCCCCCTCGGTCTGGAGGGGCCCTCTTATCCCCTCGGTCCTCCCCCCACTCGCTTTCCGCTGGTTGGGCAACGGATGCGGGGCCCGACCCCCCCTCCTAGCCTTTTTCGGCCGCGGCCCCGCCGCCGTCTCGCCCACTCTGCCTGCTCCTGTTGACTCCACCTCCGGTGGTCCCATGCCCAACTCCTCGGGCGAGGGCGGCGGCACTGGATCGCCACGCCGCCCCTCCCCGTGAAGTGAGGCCGGCTCTCTTCGGTCGAAGAGGTATCGGCCCACCGCCCCGCGGGTTGTGTGGTATCAGCCACCCCCATGGCGAACCTCCCAGCGTCGCCCGGGGCAGGGGGGAGACGGCCGATGCTGCCGCCGGTTCCGGGGCCCTGGCCCCCCCCATGTCACCCCCCCCCTCGTCCCCGTCGCCCCTACCTCCACCGGAGTCGGTCGCCATCCTCGCCCGTTGGGGGTGGGGGCGGGTAGCCGTAGGCGAATCCTGGGATCGCCTCTTGCTCTGCCTGCGGCGGCCCGCATCGGCGTCCTCAGCGAAAGGCGCGGAGGGAAGCAGTGATCTCCAGTCCTCTGGGAAGCCATTGGCGAAGGCTCCGGTTGTCGAACGCGAGGTGCCCGCTGCGTCCCACCCTTGCTGGTCCATCGGGCCGTCCAAGCTGTAGATGGAGTTGGCAGTGCGCACCGTCCGGCTGTCAATCCGCTCGACGATCGCCGTCGAGTGCCACCGCTTTCTGCCCCGTGGTTGTCCTCTCCGCCACCCTTCGACGGCGCACGAGCAGGAACCGTCCGAGGGTGTCAGCCTTACGCGCCAGTCAGTGAGCACCGTGACGTCACTGCCACTTGTGGTATCTCGTCGCGGAGGCGGCAGCGGCGGTGGTGGCGGGGGCGGCGCCAGACGTGGTGGCGGAGGCGGCGGTGGTGGCGGCGGCGGAAGCGGCGGCGGTGGCGGAGGCCGAGGCCGTGGCGGAGTGGGTTTGCGTTTTCTTCTCCTACGCGGCTGTGGGCCTCCGCCATCCTGGCAGCGACCGGCCCGCGTGTCCGCCGTGTGAATGCACGCCGCGGCGGCCGAGGCCGACGGGCTCGCCTCTCTCGCCCCCGCCGCCGCCCGCCTGCTCAGCGGCGAAACCTCTGCTGGCAGCCGCCTCCGCGAACTGGTGCACTCGGCGTCGCTCTGTCAGAGGACGGCGCCGCAGGCGGCAGCTGCCTCGCGCGCCTTTGCGCCGCTGCCTCCGGTCGCCTACTTTCTTCGCGCGGCCGGCGAGGCCGGACCAAATGGCGGCAGCGACGCGGCAGCGGCGGTGGCGTGGCCTGCCGGCCTCTGCCGCCAGGCGCTCGTGCGAGGCGTCATCGTCGCACACTGCCGCTCCGGCGCCCTCGTGCGGCTGACGAACGCCTGGCCGCCGGGCGTGGCGCCCGTCGCAGGGCAGGAGCGGTCCGGCGCGCGCAAGCTCAAGCCGTCGACGCTCGCGCTCCTGCACGCCTCGCACGCGCTGCCCGCCGGCCTGCTGCTGCCGCGCTCGCCCGCCCTCGGCGGCGCGCCCGCGTTTGAGGAGGTGATGAGGCGGCGGGCCCCGACCGACGCTACCGTGACGGCGGTCGCGCTCTCCGTGCACGACGGCAGCATTGTCGACGGCGCCGAAGGCGGCGGCGGAGGTCGCGGCGGCGGCGACAATGGCGGCGGCGGCGGCGGGTCGGACGGCGGCGGCGTGAGGATTTGCATCTCGATCCTCGCGGGGGACTGCGAGGCGTCGGGGCTGCGCCCCCTGCTCGGCTGCTCCGCTGCTCCGCCGGGCTTTTCGACTGGGTCTGCGCCGTCGCCTCGCTTCCTCGAGGGGCGAGGCGCTTGCTGGCTCACCCTGAGAGAGAGGGTTGAGGAGCTACCGCCGCGGCCCCTTGACGCCCTCCGTGCGGCACTCGACATCCCGCAGCACGCGTCGGCCCTCGCGCCGCCGCCAACACGCACGCACGCGGCCGGCGCCGCGGCGGGCGGCCGCCGCGCCTTCGAGTCGTGCCGGCGCGAGCAGAATCTGCTCTGGGCGGCGGAGGCGGTGCGGAGAGGGGTGGCGCACGCGAGGGCGGGAAGGCAGGCGGAGGCGCTGGCCGCGTACGGGCATGCGCTCGAGCTCGACCCGAGCCACGTCGACGCGCTCGTCGCCCGGGGCGCGCAGATCCCCCTCGCCCTCGCCCTCACCCTCGCCCTCTGCACCTCGCCCTCCTCGCCCTCTGCAGCTCGCCCTCTGCACCTCGCCCCCTGCACCTCGCCCTCTGCACCTCGCCCTCTGCACCTCGCCCTGCTTGTCGCCCTCTGCACCTCGCCCTCTGCACCTCGCCCTCTGCACCTCGCCCTCTGCAGCTCGCCCTCTGCACCTCGCCCTGCTTGTCGCCCTCTGCACCTCGCCCTCTGCTCCTCGCCCTCTGCACCTCGCCCTCTGCACCTCGCCCTCTGCACCTCGCCCTCTGCACCTCGCCCTCTGCACCTCGCCCTCTGCACCTCGCCCTCTGCACCTCGCCCTCACCCTCGCCCTCTGCACCTCGCCCTCTGCACCTCGCCCTCTGCACCTCGCCCTCTGCACCTCGCCCTCTGCACCTCGCCCCCTGCACCTCGCCCTCTGCACCTCGCCCTCTGCACCTCGCCCCCTGCACCTCGCCCTCTGCTCCTCGCCCTCTGCACCTCGCCCTCTGCACCTCGCCCTCTGCAGCTCGCCCTCTGCACCTCGCCCTGCTTGTCGCCCTCTGCACCTCGCCCTCTGCTCCTCGCCCTCTGCACCTCGCCCTCTGCACCTCGCCCTCTGCACCTCGCCCTCTGCACCTCGCCCTCTGCACCTCGCCCTCTGCACCTCGCCCTCTGCACCTCGCCCTCACCCTCGCCCTCTGCACCTCGCCCTCTGCACCTCGCCCTCTGCTCCTCGCCCTCTGCACCTCGCCCTCTGCACCTCGCCCTCTGCACCTCGCCCTCTGCACCTCGCCCTGCTTGTCGCCCTCTGCACCTCGCCCTCTGCTCCTCGCCCTCTGCACCTCGCCCTCTGCACCTCGCCCTGCTTGTCGCCCTCTGCACCTCGCCCTCTGCACCTCGCCCTCTGCACCTCGCCCTCTGCACCTCGCCCTCTGCACCTCGCCCTCTGCACCTCGCCCTCTGCACCTCGCCCTGCTTGTCGCCCTCTGCACCTCGCCCTCACCCTCGCCCTCTGCACCTCGCCCTCTGCACCTCGCCCTCTGCACCTCGCCCTGCCCCTCGCCCTCTGCACCTCGCCCTCTGCACCTCGCCCTCTGCACCTCGCCCTGCTTGTCGCCCTCTGCACCTCGCCCTCTGCACCTCGCCCTCTGCACCTCGCCCTCTGCACCTCGCCCTCACCCTCGCCCTCTGCACCTCGCCCTCTGCTCCTCGCCCTCTGCACCTCGCCCTCACCCTCGCCCTCTGCACCTCGCCCTCTGCACCTCGCCCTCTGCACCTCGCCCTCTGCACCTCGCCCTCTGCTCCTCGCCCTCTGCACCTCGCCCTCTGCAGCTCGCGCTCTGCTCCTCGCCCTCTCGACTCGCGTGTTCGCCGTCGCCTCCCTTTGCCTCGCTCTCGCTCTCGAGTGGCCGGCGCCGACATAGCGCTCCCGCCTCCGTCTCCCCCGCAGGCGCTTGCCTCATCAACGGCGGTCGGCTGCGCGACGCCATCGAGGCGCTCGACAAGGCCAACGCAGGCTCGCTGGCGCTGCCACCCGCCACCCTCTCGCCACCTCGCCTTCGCTGCCGCCCCTAGGCGGTCCAGCTCGACCCGCGCGACGCCAACGCCATCCGCTACCGCCAGGCCGCCCTCGACCGCCTCCAGCCTCGCCGCGCGGACGCTGTGGGCGACGGCGGCGCCTCCAAGCAGCCCTCTGCCTCCGCTGCTCAGTCCCACCACGGCGCCGCTTCCGCGGCGGCGGCGGCGCACGTGGCAGCTACGCCGGCCGCGCCTGTCGCGCCGCCCGCGCCGCCCACGCCAGCCGCGCCGCCCGCGCCGCCCGCTGCGGCAGCGCGGGCAGTGCTTCTCGAGCAAATGGTCGAGAAGCTGCAGGAGGAGCGGCGCGCGCGCAAGGCGGCCAAGAAGGAGCGCAAGCGCAAGAGCCTCAAGGAGCACAAGGAGAAGCGCAAGGAGAAGCGCCGGCGACGCTCTTCGGAGCCGGGGGGGGGCAGGAGGCATGAGAGAGAAGCTGCGCAGAGCGCCGGTGCGGCTGGCAAAGACGTCAGCACCGACGCGTCGTCGTCTGAGGGAGAGGCTGCTGAGCCTGAGGGAGGCGACAGTGCTCAGGGTCTCCTCCGCAGAGAGACAGAAGATAGGCAGTGAGCGTGAGTCTACTTTCTCTCGAGATGGCAGATGGAGATGCGGCCGGATATTGCATGTATTCTCCACTACCGTAACACAGATCACAGTATACCGGAGGCCCTTGCGAGCCTTTGATGAATTAAATAAAATTTCCTTTTCCCCGTCACACATAGACATACAAGACACACACGTACTATTATTTTTGTATTTTTACACTCCAGCAGTAAAGCCGTTCGACCCAGTAACGAGCGTATAAGCAGTTCCCGTTCTTCCCAGTATCTCTGGCAGTTACTCTGGAACTCTCATTAATTAAGAATTAACACGTGTCGCGTGTCCACGGACCACGGTGTGTACCCATCAATTTACATACTGGGCGCGGCGCGAGGCCACGAATGGCACAGCGCGCGCACACAAGACATATCCCACTCAAGAATCACACAGCGTGCATCCCAGGCCACAGCGCCGCAGCGCGACTTGCCGCCGGCGAACCAGCCACCACAAGTCTTGCGCGCACACGAGGACATCTACCATTTGGTACAGGAACATGCTCATCCATCACAAAGTGCATCGCCATCCCTCACTCCCACGATCGTGGCGCTCGGGGGAGCGCCGCGAGGCGGCTGGCCACTCCATGCACGCGAGGGAAGGGCCAGGGCCGATCGAGGAGGGCCTCGCGGGCGGCCACTTGGCCGCGCCACCCCTAGTCTTGCGGCGGCGCCTCGGCCTCGGCCTCGGCGGCGGCTTCGGCGGCGGCGGCCTCGCCGTCCGCCTCTTGCTGCATCGCAACCAGCCTCTCGTAGATGCGGCCGATCAGCTCGTGCGCACGCGCGAGGAAGGGGGCGAGGTGGTCGCCGATGAAGGCGCCGAGGTCGGCGCGCTCCGCCACCGCGGCGGCGGCGACGGCCTCGACGGACTCGACCCACGCGCGCGCCTCCGGCTCGTCGGCGGGCGCCTGCCACGCGGCGATGGTCGAGGCGACGTACTTCATCAGGTTTGTGACGCTGCCGAGCTCGAGCGCGCCGTTGTCGGCCTGCTGCTTGAGCCACGCGGCGTCGAACTTATCGGCGAGCTCCTCACGCGCCTTCGCCGAGTGGGCGACGAGCGCGAGCATCGCCTTTTGCATCTCTCCGAGCAGCCCAAACGCGCACTCAAAGTCGCCGCCGCGGAGCCGCTCCTGCACCGCGTCCCAAAAAGCGCGCTTGGCAACCTTGCCGACATGCGTGGCGAGGTCCTCCGCGCGCACGTGCGCCATCTCGCCCGCGCGCCGCTCCGCCTCGCGCGCCTCCGCCTCCGCCTCGGCGCCACCGAGCCGGCGGATCATCTCGAGCGTCTCGTCCGCCGACGCCGACAGCGACGGCACCGCCGCGCCAGCCTCGTTTGGCACGCGCGGCGCAGCCTGCTCCGCGCGGCGAGCGACGAGCGAGTCGACGAGGCAACCGACCACCTGCGCGGCGCGCGCGGGCGCGTGACTGATGCGTCGTCGACACGCGAGCGGGGGTGCGGCGGGTGCGGCGGTGCGGGTGCGGCGGTGCGGGTGCGGCGGTGCGGGTGGCGTGGGCGCGGGGAGCTGACCTTTGGCTTGTCGACAGCGAGCCACGCCGCGTGGAAGCGGCGCGCGCGGCGCAGGTCCTCGGGGAAGTCGTCCGCCTCGCCCGTCTTGAGCGCGGCGAGGAGCCGCTTGTGGAACCGCTTCGCCTCGCGCGCCATCGACTTGTCTTCGCTCGAGTCGCAAAAGAGGCGCGCCGCCTCGCGCGCCATGTACACGAGGCCGAGCAGGAGCCGGCCCGCACGCGGGTCGCACCCGACCTCCTCGAGCCAGGCACGCGCCGTCTCGATGGTCTCGGGCCGCCGCATCCACGCCTGGATCCGCTGCGCGTCCGCGTCGTCGTCCGCCGCCGCCCACTCCGACTCCACCTCGGAGAGGAGCCGCTCGGAGGCGCTGCGCCCGTCCGGCGAGGCCGGCGCGCCGCCGTCGGAGGGCGCCGGCTGGGAGGAGGGGGCGGCGGCGTGGGCCGGACCGGCGGTGCCGCGCCACATCGGCGGCACCAGCGGCGCGCGCTGCTTCTCCTCGGCGCGCGCCTCGGCGCGCCGGGCGGCGGCAGCCTCGAGCTTGGCCTCGAGGTTGCACTTGGTCGCGCTCTGCGTCTGGCGCGCGTGCTCGCGGGTGGCGGCGGCGACGGCGATGGCGCGCTTGACGCGGTAGGCGCACGAGGTGGCCCGGCTGGCGAGCAGCTTCGTCCGCTTGGCCAGCGCCTCGTCGCGCCGCGCCGCCTGCTCGATGGCGCGGGCGGCGCGCACCTCGTCGAGCGCGCGGCGCCGGGCGGAGGAGGAGGCGGCCCGGCAGGCGGCGCGCTGGCCCCGCTGCTTGACGGAGTCGATGTGGGCCTGCCGCAGCGCCTGCGGAGCGCGAGTGGCGAGTCGGGGTCAGCCTTCACGTGGCCCAAGGGAGATTGGAGGGGGGTCGCCCTACCCTCCTTGGCGCGCGGGGCGACGGCCGGCACGTGCTCTCGCGCCGCGGTGCGCCGCGGGGGAGAGGGCGTCACCCCCCCCCTGGCCCGCCCGCGTGCGGGCGTGGCGCGGCAGGCCCCCTCCCGCCCCGCCCCTCCCACCCCACGAGCGGCGGGCGCGCGCCTCGGCCTTTTGCTGCGCTTCGTGGAGCTCGGCCAGGGACGGGCGGTTGGGAAGGGCCGACTCGAGGCGCTCTTGGATGGGGCTGCGAGGGTGCAGCTTGCTCGGGGGAGCGTCGTCGAGAGGGATCGAGATGCGGAGCGAGGTCATGATTTGCCACGAAATAGCGTGTTGTGTCGTGCCCGAGCCACAGCTTGGACGGGCCCCAAACTCCGAGGGCGTCGAACTTCTCAGTTTTGGTGTGAACAGCGGCGGTCGGCAGGTGCATGCCGGCCGACTCTGCTCGCCCACCTGGTGGCGGTGGCGGCGGCGCCGCTGACGACGGTACTGCGACCGGCGACAACAGCTGCGCTGCCAGCGTCGTCAACGGCATCGGCGCAGCCGGCCGGCAGCGACTGCCGGCGGACGAGCAGACGGCGCAGCACGTTTACGCTTCACTGCAGGATGCCAACACTGTCGCTCTCGCCGCAGAGCATCTCGGTGGTGGTGCCGATGCGGTGGGGGGGGGTGGAGGGGAGGGCGCGTGGCCGTGGGCGCCGCGGCAGCGCTCCGTGAGGCTGTGGTGCGGGCTCTCTCGCCAGCGCCGCAGAGGCAGCGGCTTCAGGTGGCGGCTTAGGCTGTATAAGGTTTTCCTCTCGCACCCCGTCTGTTTTCCTTTCCTTTTTTCTCTACAACACCCTCTCTTTTCCTCTCTCTTTTCCCGGGAAAACTCCGTGGAAATCGTCAAATTTTGGGCTCTGAGCCGAGTCTGAGGCTGGTTTGGGCCCAAAATCAGCCAAATTTTAGGCCAAATCGGCAAAATGCCGGGAATTTTGCGGAGAACCCGTGCATACCTGGAATTTACCCTGCGACCGCCTGGGTATTTTGTCGATTTCCTCAATTTTGCCTTAGATTTTGCCCCAGACCAGCTCTCAGACTCAGGGAAAACAGCGAGTTTCCAGAATGGAGCACCAAACACCCTCTGTTTTCCCTGGAAATTTCCGGAAACGCAAAGTGCTGGGGACCCTCTGTTTTCCTTTTTGTTTCCGGAAAACCTTATACAGGCCAAGTGGCGGCTGCTCCGGCAAAAGCCACGCTGAGGCTTGGGCGGAGAGTGCGGCGCTGGAGCGGTGGGCGGATGAGCTGGAAGAGCTCTCCGAGTGTTCACTGTTCAGACCTTTGCGCGGTGTGTGTGTGAACAGCCATTCCACTTGTTAATGGTTCAACAATGTAAGCTTGGTGGAACCTTTGCGGCCGAATCTCCCGGGGCGAGACTGTCATCTCATCTGATGATGATGGCAGACACTCATGGACTTGACGATTTGGTGCGCTCGGCCGCCCCGCCCCCCGCCGCCCGCGGCCCTTCTGGCCCACCCACCGCCCGCCGCCTCCCCGCGCAGCTCGAGGCGCTCGGCGAGCAGCTGCCTCGCGCCAAGAGCCTCGCGCTGTGCCAGCTGGCAAACTTGACGCTCCATCAACACCTGCTGCTGACAAAGGACGCGTTCCAGCACCTGGTGCTGCATATCCTCGGCGAGGACATCGTCGTGCTGCAGCAGGTCGGCTGCGCCTTCCGGCAGCGGCGCTCGCGCCCCAAAACCGGGCGCAGCGGGGCGGTCAGCAAGACGGCCTCAAGAAGGCCGAAAACCGGCCGCTGCGTGGGTGGCTGACCTGGCTGCCCGGCCGGCGAGCCCTTGAATTCGCCTCGGCCGAACGGGGACCCGACCAGACAACTCTGCATGCTGCATGTGTGTCGTTGTGTGAGTGTGACGCGTGTTTCGGGAGCAGTCATTGACCCTTGCGCGATCTAGTGTGCCGCACGCACACACCCCGCCTGGCGTCCTATCCACCTCGTTGCCCGATGTACATAGTGTACGTACCTACTATCGATTCGCGGGCCCGGGCGATACCATGAAACAGAGCTGACGATTGAACTGAAGGCGAACACGTGTTGTGCGCAGACCGCAGAGAGTCGAGTGCTCTCAGCTCTGCCTCTGGGAGCTCAGCTCGCCGCTCAGTGCGGCGACCGGCGTGCGCCGCCGCGCGCGCTCACCGCTCTCGCGTGTGTGTCCGCTGTCCCCGCTCGAGACGACACAGGCACACACCGGCCACCGGGAGATGTGCAATCTCTGCAGAGGCCCTGAAAGTGGTGGGTGGTGTGCAGACACGACACGCCCAGGGACACTGAGAGGCACCGACGCACGCGACTCAGAGCCAGGCGGAGCCAGTGGTTCCTGGCGACCTCTCGGTCAGAGCATATAACGCGGAGCGGCGGCTACCCCTTCTCTCCCGTCGAGATGGCGACGCGAGCATAGGCGGCGTCGGCCGGCGTCCGCTTGGGCGCCTGCTGGTAGAGCGCGGCGGCGACGAGCGAGACGGCGAGGCAAGCGAGCCCCTCCTGTGAGGCGTGCTTGTCCCAGATGACGACGTTGATGAAGACCGTCAGCACCTGCGCGGCGGGGGACGGTGAGCGAGGGCAGAGAGGGAGAGGGGTGGGCCCTCCCCGCGTCGGCGCGTCCCCGTCGGGAGCCCCGCGTCGCACCACCACTGCCTCGAGCACGCCCGCACCCCCAACGAGGCAAAGAGCGCTCTTCGTGCGGCGGCGCGCACACTCGAGAGCGCGGCGGAACGATGCGAGGCGGCGGCGATCGCACGCGAGAGCGGCGCGCGGGCTAGACGAGAGGAGGGCGTGGCGCCGGTGGGCGGCAGGGTGACGGCGCGCCTTGCACACGTTCCCAAGGATGGTGAAGCAGGTCGCAGAGACCGACGCGCGGCAGATGAAGGCAAAGTACGACATGCCGACCCCGAGGGCGGCGGAGACGGCGAGGGCGGCCATGCTCTCTCTGGTCCAGCGCAGGGTGAGGAGCGTCTGCGGCTCGGTCGCGGCGCAGATGACGGTCGCGATCCCGCACGCCCACAGGTTGGTGTAAAAGACCCGCCTGCGCGGCGAGGGCCGCCGAGCTGAGCCGCGCGCGATGCGGGCTGAGCGGGCGGTACGGGGGTTCGCACCCCCAGTTCGAGTCGACGACCGTCGCGTCCACGGCATACCTGCGCGCGGCACGGCGGGCCACGCCTCGGGAAGCGGGCGGCGGGCGGCGGGCGACGGCTCGGCAAGAGAGCGGCGCACTTGATGTAGAGCTGGTCAAAGCAAAAGATGGCGTACCAGGCGCCGACCCACACGTAGGCGCGGACCTCGAAGGCGGAGTCAAAGTACATGTAGCTGCGCGGGGAGGTTAGAGCGGGAGAGGCGGTCAGCCGTCGCTGGCGGGCCGCGGCCGAGCGCGGCGAGCGCGCGCACACCCGCAGGCGGCGGCGAGGAGCGAGACGAGGCAGCAAAACGAGCGGCAGTTGGGCAGCTCGCGGCCGAGGAAGAGCCACTCGGCGATGGAGATGGCGAGCGGCGTCGAGGCGCGGAAGACGATGAAGGTCTCCACCTGCGGGCGCGCGCGTCCGGGGCTGGCGCGTGGCCACGGCCGCGGCGGCGCCGAGGGCGGCAGGGCCGCACGTTGGCGTACTGCAGCGTCTTTATGTTTGCGAAGACGCAGGCGAGGAAGGCGGCCGCAATGGGGAGGAAGGCGCGCAGCTTGCTCCACTCCAGCGCGTCCACCTCGATGACGCCGGCCAGGCCGAGGCCCTTGACGACAAACCATGACGCAAAGAACTGCGTGAGCAGCACAAAGCTGGGCGCGGGCAGGAGGTGGACGGCGAGCTTGTTGACGACGAGCATCAGCGAGGAGCAGGCCATGTATCCTAGGGTTACCGCGGCAGTCGAGCTGGAGCTACTGGGGCTCTCCATGCTCGCGCTTGCTTCGATCGCGCTGGGTTGGCCGCAACCACAGTTAGGCCTGGTGGTTTTCTTTCTCGCACGGCGCTCCGACTCTCACGACGAACCATGGTAGCGCGACAGAACGGAGCTCGAGCTGTGCGCAGAGAGAGGTGGGCACAAAGCCACAGACCGGAGGGAAGGAGGCTCGCGTCCACCCACCGCGTCGTTGCCGTCCGTTGGGAGAGAGAGAGAGATTTTAGGAGAGCGTTGGTGTTTGTGTTTGTTGTTTGCCGTTGGTGTCCAGTCCGAGCGTCGCGCCGCTCGACAAACGCGCCGGGCGATCACCCGAGAGCAGCTGAGTCTGCCTCTGGCCTCGCCTCCCTCTCCTTCAGGCATTCGTGGCATCCTATGCGCTATGTTGGCCTTTATACGCTTTTCTTCATATTATTTATTCTTTTTCGAAGCGATTTTCAGCCGGAATATAAAGAATTTTACCATATAAATATAAAGAATATTCGAGAATATAGGCCCTATTTGGAGCCATATTCTTGCCATATTCGAGTAATATAGATCGTCAGAGTATCGACTCTGGCTTGTCTTGGAGCACTTGGAGTGCAGTTGTCAGCCGGTCACTTGATGACGACCATGAAGTACAGCGATCGCCACCTCGCTGGCCTCTCCGCAGGCCCCCCCGACCGCGTCGAACTCATCGGCGCGGGCTCTCTCGGCTACGGGACCGGCCCCAGCTTCGGCTGAGGGCTAACAAGCCGCCGAGCCCAAATCACTGTGAGAGTCGTGATTTCTTCAAGAAAGAAAGCAAGAAAACAATAAAACAAGGGAGGGATGGGAGGACGGTGGTGGCGGCACGCCGCCACCACACAGGGATTTTAAGAAGAGGGGTGTGATGCGCTATCCAAGCACTGGCAAACGCACGGTACCCCCAAAGTGCCCTCAAAATGAACCCTGCGGGTGCGATCACCCAACACTAATTTCCACCGTCGCCCTCTCAAAGATGCTCTCTCTGGCTTCTGCCTCGACCCTCTCGCTCGCGCCCGCGGCGCTGATGCGCGCCCCCGCAGTGCGCACCGCCGCGCCCGTCATGGAGTCCAAGGCCGAGCTCGAGTCTCTGGCCGGAAAGCTCAACCCGGCGAGCGCCGTGCGATGATCCGCTCCGCCTTCGATGCCCTGTCTGAACTGTGGGTGACCGTCTGTAGGTGATTGGCTACTGGTGCGCCGCGCACGTGCACGCCGCTTCTCACGCCTCCGCCATCGCCGCCGCCTCCTGCCGGCCGTCGCCGATGACTGCCCGCCGCCGACCGCCGCCGCCGCCGCCGCCGCAGGGACCCGCTGAACCTCGCCGACTACGACCAGTGGAGCCAGGGCCAGGAGGCGGCGATCGGCTTCCTGCGCCACGCCGAGATCAAGCACGGCCGCGTCGCGATGGCCGCCTTCGTCGGCTACATTGTCCAGTCGAACGGCATCTGCTGGCCGTGGGCGCTGACCGGCGGCCCGAATGGCGTGATGCACTCGGACATCCTCGCGGCGGGCGGGCCGGCGGACCAGTGGGACGCGCTGCCGACCGCGTCGAAGCTGCAGATCCTCCTCTTCGTCGGCGGCCTCGAGCTCTGGTCCGAGAACTCGTACGTGCTCGGCCTGTCGGGCGAGAAGCACTACATGCGCGGCGGCAAGCCGGGCTTCTTCCCGTGCGAGCCGCCCCGCCGCGGCGGCGGCGGCGCCCGCCCGCGCGAGCCGCCCCGCCGACGGCGCCGCGACCCGCCGCCCCGCAGGTCGATCAAGAAGGGGGGCATCCCGCACCCGGTTCCGTTTGACCTGTTTGATCCCTTTGGGCTGTCCAAGAACGCATCGCCCGAGAAGAAGGCCAAGGGCCTGCTCGCCGAGATCAACAACGGCCGCCTCGCGATGCTCGGCATCATGGCCTTCGTCTCCGAGTCCAAGGTGCCGGGCTCCGTCCCCGCCCTCGCCGGCAAGATCGCGCCGTACAGCGGCGAGGTGATGGCGCCGTTTGCCGCCAGCGACAACTTGCCCTTCGTCGCCGATATGCTCAAGTCGCCCCTCTTCTGAGCGCGCCACCCCCTCACCCTCACTCCCGGCCAGCAGCGCGAGCGCCTTGCTCCGCCGCCCTCTCACGACGGTGGGGCCTGGGACCCGATGCCCGACCAAACTGGCGGGTGTGTGTGTGAGTGGTGAGTGTCAGAGAGACGGCAGAACTCTTTTTCTCCGATGTGTGAAAAGAAAAGCCGGACCACCCCCTCTTGTTCCCTGCGTTGTTGAGCCAGGACTCAACATACTCGGGCTGTCCATCCCAAACTGTCACTCCCCTTTCTCCCGGCCGAGGTGGGGCGCGCGCGGGGGCGGCGGGTGTGCGGGATCCGGGATGTCTGTGGGCCCGAGAGCGATATGCCATGTCCGCCTTGCGTTTGTTTCATAAATAAATAAATAAATAAATACAACGGACATCCCAAGCTAGGGCTGGGTCGAGGACAGACGCGTCCCCACCTTTGCAGGATTTTGCAAAAGCGAGGGGGGAGGGTGCATCTCCGCGCGGAGAGGGCTGGGCAGATGGCACAGGGGATCTCTCTCGCATAGGATACACACTCGGCGGCACGAGGGCAGGGCTGGGCGTCCTATTTGTGCTCCCCCCCGGACCCCTCGCTCTCGGGCACTATCCATCTGACCACTCATCGACGGGGCTTGGCGAGCGGCCGCGCTGCAGGGCAGGGCTGGTGAGAATGGGCTCTGGCCACTCGCCTGTGCGGATGTAACCCCGCATCTGTCGGACAGAGGCTTCGACCGCCCCTCGCGGCAAGCTCTCGAGCAGCTCGAGAAGCTCGCCCGCCGCCACCGCCGCGTCGAACTGCGTCCTCATGCCGAGCGCGCCGCATACCCTGCGGACCGCCTCTTGCTGCACCTCGTCCGGTAAATCGGTGTCGTAGCCGGACGAGTCGGCGGAGGAAGCCCGCTTGGCGGGCGGCGAGTCCGGCGAGGGAGAGCGCGACTGGCGTGGGGGCCCGCCGCCGCGCGCCGAGAGCGCGTTCTTGTCGACGAGACGGGGTCCGTTATCGGCGCGGCCGCGGCTGGTGCTGCCCTTGCCGCGCTGCTGCCGCCCGCGCTTCCTGCCCGGGTCGGGGACAGTGAAGGTGCAGCCGCGCACTCCGCCGCCGCTGGGCGGCGGCGGCACGCGCGCGGCGGCGGCCGGGCCCGCAGGCGCGGCGGGCTGGCCACCCGCGGTGGCACCCTGCGGCTGCGATGCGGCTGCGGCGGCGTACGTCTTGGTGGACGCCGGCTCCGCGGCTGGCGGCGCGGCGGCAGGGGCGGGCGGCGCCGCAGGGCTCGCGCTCGCAGGCGGCTCCGTGGCCTGCGCCTGCCGCTCGTGGCGCACAGCGCGCTCGAGCTGCGAGTGCGGGTGCAGCTGGACGATGACGTCGCCGTTCTGCGTGGCGGTGAAGGAGACCGAGTACGGCGCTTCGCCGTCGTTCTTCTTCTCCGCGTAGACGAGCGCGTAGTCGCACACCTGTCGTTGGTGGTCAGTGAAGATGGTCTCTGTGCAGCGCTCGGCGGAGCCGACGCGAGAGAAGTGCCGCTTGAACGCCACGCGTTCAGGCGCGTTTGTTTCATAACATCGAAGGCTAAGCAGAAAGAAACACTTCTCTGAGTCCGAAGGCGCTCATTACGAGTGGTGCACACGCGCCGATCCTGAAGATGGCCTCGGCAGGCGGCGCCGGCTCGTCCATGACGGCGGCTGACCTGAACCATCGCGCAATGGCGCTGCGCGCCAAGGTGGAGGAGCTCGCTCAGCAGAGCATGCACCCGCACAGCGCTGTGCTGGGCGCGAAGCTGCCCGTCTCACAAGTCAGCAATACAGAGATGAGTGTGTACATCAAGTGGTCGTTGCTGCTGCAGGAGCAGCTCTCCACTGCCTCGAAGCAAGTCGCGGCGCTGCGCAACTTTCGCGCCGCGCTCGCGCACGACAACAGCCAGCTCCGAGCGTTTGCCGACAGCGCGACCCGCAGCGGTGTCACACCCAGTGCCTACTGCGCCGCCGCCGTTGCGGCGAGCGTCCCATCCGCGGGAGCGTCCGGTTCGACGGTGCCGAGCAGCTTACAGCAGGTTCCGGATTGCTTTGGCGCTCCGCTCGGCGCCGCACCCGCCGCGCCGCCGCCTGCCGCCGCCGCGCCGATGCCCGCAGCTTGC
>NW_005196310.1:491857-496857 GCF_000372725.1 Emiliania huxleyi CCMP1516 | reverse complement strand
AGCTCCTCTTTTTAGCTCAATATCGGTCACACCCGCCCCTCTCGCCACTCGCCTCTGCCCCCGGAGCGAGTGACGCGTAATCACGTGGCCGTGGCCACGAAGATCAAGAAAATAAGCGCCGGTGACACTCTCGGACGCTGGGGACTGCGGCTTCCTAAGTCAACTATTTGAGGATCATTTTGGCTTAAATATAACTTCTGGAAAATATCTCGGTCATATCTCGACTGTATCTCGGTGTGTTGAAGCACGAGATTTGTCATATGAACTCGGGTGTTATATTTAAGCCAAAAGGATCCTATCAAAAAGTGTTGACTTAGGAAGCCGCAGGTCCTAGCGCCTGATAACGTCGCCGGCGCTTATTTTCTTGATCTTTGTATTTATATATTGAAACCGGCGGCGAGGGGCGTGTCACGCCGTGTCCGGGCGAAGATACACCGAAGATACACCCTTCTCACAGTACAGAGGTGTCCGTTTTTATTTATTTATTTACACGCCGAAGATACATATAGGCAACCACAAGACTTTATCCGTCACTCGCTCCCCGCGTCTCGGGCTCTCGGCCCACATAGTGAGATGTGGTGGAGACAGAAGAGGGAGGGGGGACGGCACCGCCTCGGCGGCGTGCACTAATTCCTGTACCGTGTTTCTTATGCCCCCCCCCCCCCCCCACCCGCACCCCACCCCCTTGAACACACCAACGAGGGAGGGCGAGACGGTCGAGGTGGATGCCCCGTACCACGCGCGGAATCGACCCTAGAACTAGCCCTGAAAGGAGGTGGAAATAGCGAAACCGCCAAAGTGCTCGATGATGGATTCAGCTGGTACGCCCCCCCATAAGCATCTACAAGCGGCGGGCGAAATTTGGCCAAAAGCTGATGAATTTGGCCAAAAGAACGAATCGCGCCCAGCCCGGCCCTGACACCGCTCCCGACTCCAACCTATCAGTTTCAAGCGACACATCCCTCATCTACCGCCCAGTTTAACCGCATTCGTCTCTTGCAGCTCCTCTGCTCTGAGGTTCCAGACAACGTGGAAAACACTGAGCTCCCTGAAGTACGCTCTACGCTGCCCCTGCTCCAAGTGCCCCCCTTCGGAGAGCCACAGATTCGCACCCCCCGTTCCATCCTCTTTAGCCAACCTCTGAGAGAGTGTGAGTTACTGGCTAGAGACGACGACGAGGAGGAAGGAAGATAACAGACAGACAGAAAGAAAGAAAACAGACAGCCAAACGAGGGATGGCGGGCAAAAAGAAAGAAGAAAACAGAGAAACCAAACGAGGGATGGGAGGAGGACAAGGTCCCCACCTGCACGAGCAGGATTTTGGAAGGACGATCAGGGACACAGGGGAACGGGAGTGGGGAGCGCATCGCGACATGGAGGGGGGCTGGGCAGGGTTCACCCACACGACAGGGTCCCAGGGATTCCCCTCTCGTATAGGACAGGTTGCACCCGGCGGCACGGGGGCAGGCGCGGGCCTCCTAATGGTTGCGCACTCCTAGTTCTCCTGCTCCTGACAAGGGACAGCGACAGGCTGGATGCGGGACAGCGAAAAGCAGCTTCAAGTCTTTTCTTCAGTCTCCGCGTCTCAGGGAAGATGACGATCGGCCGTCGATCCCGAAGGGTCGTCGGTTGAGCTAGGGAGCCTGGCGATGGACGCCACCGCGACCCCTCGTGGCATCTCTCTCGCCGTCGGCGAGCTAGGGGCTCGCGGACGGCCGATTAATAAACAGTGTACCGCCGTGAGAATTAGTTCAACTGTGAACGGGGACATGTGCGGGACGTGTCTGCCTTCTGCTCTCATTGTCTGCCCTTGCGAGAGACGCCCGCAACCCACGGCTCTTGTTTCCCGGTTCCCCACCCTCCCTCCCTATGTGTGCGCTGTCGCGTTTGTCCGCTGTCGCGTTTGGGGGTTTGGTCCTGCAACGGCGTCTCGTGCGGAGCAGTGGTGTGCTGTCGCGCGAGGGTCCTCGACAGGCTCACCGAAAATGACTTTCGCCATCCTTCGAGCGGCTGCGGCCTCGGTTGGAACTGCCAGCGCGATGGCGGCCAGCGGCGCCTTCCTGCGCTGGGAGGGCACGATGACGGCGCAGGTCTCAAAGGGCTTGTCCAAGATATCGATGACGTGCACGATGCCGTGCCTCCTGTTCGCCAGTGCCATTGGCTGTAGGGGCGTGGTGGCTGGCGAGGAGTGCCCCCGCCTGCTCGATTTGCTGGAGTGGCCCTTGCTTGTTCTGCCGTTTCTGTACGTTTTCGTCGGGCTCGTCGTTGGCTCGGCGGCTGCGCGGGTCGGCGGGACGCGCCCCGAGTTTCGGAGGGCCGCCACTGCCTCGGTCGCCTTTGGCAACTCCACCGGCCTGCCAATCACGCTGCTGGGCGTCATCAACTCTCAGGCGGGAGTCGCTCCAATGTTTGGCCGAGACACCGGCCTCAACCTCACCTACCTCGCCACGTACCTGCTCATCTATCCGGTGCTGCAGTGGAGCGTGGGAGGCTGCCTCCTGCAGCGCCGCGGCGGAGCGCCGGGCGGCGAGGTGGATGAGCCTCGGCGCACGGGGCGAGCGCTCTCCCTCGCGGATGCTGCCGCAGGGGAACAACCGGGTGAGGGGGCGCCGCCGCCGCCCCGGCCGATGCTCCGGCTGCAGCGGTCCCTCTCTCGAGCGAGCCTCTCCCTCGGGGGGGAGCTCCGCCGCTCGGTGCACCTCCTCTCGCAGCCCGAGCCTCCGATCGCGTCGCTGCACACGAGCATCGGGCCCCGCCGCTGGAGCAGCAGCGACGTCGGAGAGGACGCCGAGCGCGCGGCGGCCGTCTGGGCTGCTGCTGCTGCTGCGGCTTCGGCCGCACAGCCGCCTTTGGACGCGCCCTCTCCCCTCCAGACGCTGTCGACGGCGCTGCAGCGGGTGCTGCCACCGCCCGTGCTTGGGGCACTGGCCGGCATGTGCGTCGCCCTCACGGCAGGCGGAGGAGCGTACTCGCCTCGGGCGTGGCTGCTTGCAGAGTGCCCGGGAGAGGCGCGCGGCGAGTAGCTCTTAAGGATTGTGGAGGCTACATCATTCAACCGTGGATGATGCCCCGCAGGCAGAGTGCGACGCTCCCCTCGAATGGCTCTTCGCCGCGGTCGATGGCGTCGGCAGGGCGGCGGTTCCGCTCAACATGATGATTCTGGGCAACCGTCTCGCGCAGGCGCACCCACCCTCTCCCCCTGCCTCTCCCTACGGCTGCACCCTCTCCCCCTGCCTCTCCCTACGGCTGCACCCTCTCCCCCTGCCTCTCCCTACGGCTGCGCCCGCCCCGGCCGCTCTGGCTGTCGCCCGCGACCCCTCCCCCTCTCCTTTCACGCGCAAACTCGTCCGCGCCAGGGTATGGCCGCGACCGACGTCTCGTGGCGCGCGCTGGGCACCCTCACCGCTGCCAAGATGGTGGTGATGCCCGCGTTTGGCGCCGCCACCGGCATCGCCCTCCGTTCGTCGGGTCTCGTCCGCCAACCGGCCGCTGTGCTCGTGGCGATGATCGTCACCTGCACGCCGACTGCGAACAACGTCATGGTGCGGCTCTCGCGCACAGAGAGAGGGCCGTGCAGACACACCACCTCTCCTGTCAGCCCGGTTCGCATGCTGCTGTGAACGCAGCCGCCAACACCGCACCCCACTGCCACACACACACCACAGGTGATGGCGGAGCTGGCCGGCGAGAGCCGTGAGGCACTAGCCGCGGCCATCTTTGTGCAGTACGCGTTCGCGCCATTCTCGATCACGCTCTGGTGCGCGTATGCTCTAAATTTGCCACCCACATCCTGCTCACCCTCTGCAACATCTCCTAACTTGGATAGACCTCCTCCCCCCACTTAATAGACCGCGCTGGTCGATCGCGGACCGCGGTGTTGATGCCCAGCCGTCGCCATCCCGTGTGTGCCGTCGCAGGCTGTACCTGTACATCCACATTGCCACCGGGGGCTCATAAGCCACAAGTGGAGGCTGCATTAGTCGTCCGCGCGTACAAAGTCTCTCAGAGACTTGGGGGGAGGGTGCGCCGCGCGCGCGCGCGCGCGCGCCGCGCTTGCTGGCATCTTTTGATTGGAGATTGAGACCTGTTTCGAATTTTGGTCTCTGGCGAGACTCATCACCCACGCGTGCGTGATTAAGATTTTGAACGGGCACAGGGTCGGGGGGTACGGGGAGGTCCACACTCCAGTCTCCACACACCTGCAGTGGAGTGTGGCGAGACCTTGCATTGCGGCGGACCATAACCGCTTTAAACGGTACCCCTAGCGCCTAGGATTCTGAGGCCCGGATCGTTTTAACGCCTTTTAAGAAATGAGGAGGTTTGGGGGCTAGGCGTTTAAGAGACTGTTGCCCAGCCACGGGGGGGGGGGGGGGGGGCTCTTTTAAGACCGTTTTGCGTTTAAGGAATCGGTGTCTCAGACAGCTCTATCCTCTAAAACCTGCCTCGGCACGATTTTAGGCCGTTTAAGCCGCAGACCCCCAAGGGCTCACCATTTTAAGCCTAGGGGTACCCTAAGCAGGCGGACCACCCGTTGTTGATCGACCTTCTCCTTTCTTGTTTTGCAGCACTCCGTGATTTTTCTTTATCTTTCTGCCGTCTTCCCCTTCCGCGGCGACGCTGCGTGGGGTCGTCTTCGGGCGAGTAGTTTTCTGTCTGCTGCTTCACAGACCTTGTTATTTTGCTCATGAGAAAACACCTTCCATGGCGCTGCGCGCTGGCTGCGCGCTGGGTCTATCTATGAGAGGTTGAGGTGCGAGCCCTGTGCGAGCCCTGTCCCCTGACCTGGCACGTCCTGCACACACAACACAACAAACTCTCTCTCTCTCTCTCTCTCTCTCTCTCGCTCTCTCTCTCCCTCCCTCCCTCCCTAGGCGACCCCGAGGGCGCGGGGCGCCCGCTCTGCCTTCTGTGGGCCGCCTGTTCTCCTCTCTCTCTCATTCCAATACCAACACACCTCCTCGACATCTCAAAGAAGTAAGATATTTTTAAGATCGTTGTAG
>NW_005196310.1:485624-491714 GCF_000372725.1 Emiliania huxleyi CCMP1516 | reverse complement strand
GCACGCGGAGGCACCGCTGAAAATCCTGCTGCCTACAAGCTCGCTGCGACTGCCCCGAACGCGATGCTGCGCCAAACGACGCGACAGTGCCGCTCGGGCCTGCGCGCCTGCCCGTCGGCCGTCAGACGCCTCGCCACGATGCCGGCCGAGAGCGAGCTGCGCAAGACGCCGCTGCACGCCGAGCACCTTGCTCTCGGGGCCAAGATGGGCCCGTTTGGCGGCTGGGACATGCCGATCCAGTATCCGGACGGCATCATGAAGAGCCACCTCTTCACACGGGCCAAGGCCGGCCTGTTTGACGTTTCGCACATGCTCGGCGTCGTCGTCCGGGGTGCCGACCGTGTCGCCTTTATGGAGTCGCTGTGCACCGCCGACATTCAGGCCCACTCACCTCGCATCTCGTGCCACGCCACCACACCAGCACACCCTCGCCGCGGCTGCTGCGCCTCGCACCCAGCCCGCGCACCTCCATCACTCGACGCGGTCCCACCGCAGGCGCTGCCCGACGGGAGCGGCACTCTCTCTGTCCTCACCAACGAGGCTGGCGGCATCATCGACGACATGATCATCACCAACGCGGCACGCGGGCCTAGCGAGAAGAGAAAGAGAGTCGGCCCGCATGCGAAGATCGCGGCAGGCTGAGCGGGCGGGCTGTAGTGGGCCCCAACCGCCTGCAGACCACACCTTGGCGGCGACGAGCCTCACCTCCCCGCTGGCCGCCTGGCAGGGCGACCACCTGTACATGGTCATCAACGCGGGGCACGAGGACAAGGACCTGCCGCACATGGAGGCGCAGCTCTCCAAGTTCGTCGCCTCGGGCAGCCGCCCCGCGCGCTAGGCGGCGCGGTACGCAGCTCTGTCGCAGACGCCTCCCGCGCCTCGGCTGTAGGCAAGGACGCGTCTGTTGAGACGCTACCCAACAACGGCATCCTGGCGCTGCAGGGCCCCGCGGCGGCGGAGGTGCTGCAGGCGCTCACGCCGGTCGACCTCTCCCAGATGCCCTTCATGAGCGCGCGGCCGATGGAGGTGGCGGGCGAGCAGTGCTTCGTGGCCCGCTCCGGGTGCGAGACGGGGATGCACATGCGGAACCGCACACACGCACACACTGCACGCCCCCTGCCGCTGGAGGCGGGGCCGCGGATTCGAGCTGTTCCCTCAGTCGGCACGGCCACTGCCTCTCCGCTCTCCGTGGCCGCGTCACGGCTGCGGGTGCCGCGCGAGGCGTTCGCTCACCGCGCCCCTCTGGCTCCGCGTCTCTCCGCAGGTACACGGGCGAGGACGGGTTTGAGATTGCGGTGCCGCCGGGCGGGGGGTCGCAGCACGCCGTGCGCGGGCTCTGGAGCACGCTGCTCGAGAGGGAGGACGTGACCCCGGTCGGGCTCGGCGCGCGCGACTCCCTCCGCCTCGAGGCGGGCCTCTGCTTGTACGGCGAGCGCCACGCCTCCTCGGCACGTGCTGCTGCCGCGGGAGGAGCGGAGCGGGCCGGCACGCGGACGGCGGTGTGAGTAGGCAACGACCTGGACGACACGACGTCGCCCGTGGAGGGGGCGCTCGCGTGGGTGATTGCCAAGCGGCGGCGCGCCGAGGACGGCTCCTTCTGCGGCTCGGATCGCATCCTGGCCGAGCTTCGGGACAAGTCGCGCACGCGCGCGCGGTGCGGCTTCGTCGTCGACCAGGGGGCGCCGGTCCGCGAGGGGACGGCGCTGCGGGACGAGTCGGGCGCCGAGGTTGGCATCGTCACTTCGGGCGGCTTCTCGCCCTGCCTCAAAAAGGGCATCGGCATGTGCTACGTGCGAGAAGCCACTCTCCCGCGGCGTCCGTCAGCCCCCCTCCCGCTCCCCACCCGCACACCTCCTCGCGCCCCGCCCGGCAGGTGACGCCGGGCCGCAACAAGTCGGGCACCAAGCTCCTCGCCGAGGTGCGCGGCAAGACGCAGAGCCTCACCGTCACAAAGATGCCTTTTGTCGAGCAGCGCTACTACCGCGGCCCGTGAGGCGAGCTGCGCCTGCATGCCTGCCCCGCCCCCCGGCGCTTGCACCGCTAGATGACTTGTGCGGAGCGCGTACGTGCGCTGGGCGAGGGCGGCGGGGGCATGGCCGTTGCGCACTTCCCACTGCGGTCTCGCTTCCAGCGCTCCGCATGTATGTGGAGGAGGGGCAAAACTCTTGTCGAACGTTCCGTCGCTCGGAGCGCTGGCGGACCGGAGGGGCTCGCATGATCTGTACGGCTCTCGATCTACGGCTTTATTATATTAAAATCCGCGTACTGGCGTACTGTACGCACAGGAAAAGACTAAAGAGGCGACAGCCCACAGCCTGTGCGAGCCGCACAGCCGCGCGGGACCGGGAGCCGCCCACGCCCAGCCCGCCGCCGAGAGACCAGCTCTCTGTCGGGGCCCGAGCCACACACAATAGAGTTACGAGACCCGCTCGTGCTGACTGAGACATGATGAGAGGCTAGGAGGTCGTGTTCACGCTGGTTCCACGCTCTATACTCACCTCGTTGCGTGACGCTGACGGCGTGGGTGGCGGTCCTCCCCCCGCCCCACGACGCGCACGCCACACGCATGCGCCGATGCGCGCGAGATGTTCCGATCACACAGCCTGCACCGCGTCACTGAAGCACGCAGCATCCTTTTGCCGCGCTTGAATCCAACTCTGACGAGACATCCTTCCGTGGGCTGCTGCGCGTTGATGGCGGGCCTGGCCCTATCGTCAGACCGCTCCACTCACTTTCTTCGAAGTGGCTGCTGGTCTCCGCCGTGCCGGAGAGCGTCGGTCGAAAGTCGACGCCTCCCGCACCCGCAGATGTGGTGTACCTGACTGTGCGCGGCGATTTGGTCCACTGGATGGTCTCGGCCGCCGCATCGCCAAAAATGCGATGCTCGAGCATCTCGGCGAGCCGGTCTTCCGCGTGTTTGCGGGCGAGGGTCGCCGCCCCGAGCTCCGTTGCCTGCTTTTCCAGCTCGAGGGTCATCTGCCGGTTCACGACCCGCAAGTCAGCGTTGGCTCTCGTCAGCTCTGTTGACTGCGCGCCCGCGGCCTCCGCACGCTCGAGCGCCGACTGCACTGCAATGCGGTCTCGCTCTGACGCCTCTAGGGACTCTCGCGCCGCCGCCGCCGCCGCGATTGCACCCTCCAGCTGTTCCTCCAGTCCCCGCACCCTCTTGCGCAACGTGTCAACCTCTAACCGGAGGCCGCTGCTGGCGTCCCCCCGGAGGTTGTGGTTTGCGACGCGGCTTGCCACCGTCGCCGAGGGCGAAGCCTCGCTCGAGCCGTGCGTGCTGACGTCAGCATCCTTCGCATCCTCAACCACCCAGCCGAGCCAGGCGAACATACGTGTGCGCGCGTATTGGGCGCGCCCTCGAAAGCCGGCGGCAACAACAGCCACGTAACGTATTTTTTGATGCCATCAGGCGAGGAGAGAACGTAACGATCTGTGGCGGAAAAAGGTGCACGCATTGGTTCGTGGGGCTAGCCGTGCCTCTTGGAGCAAACAAAGTGTACCAAAGTATCCAGTTGGCACGTGCGACAGAGCACGAATGCAAAAGCACCTCGCTCGGCGGCTCCCAGCCAGCACCCAGGCGTTATAGTTAATAATACGGCGGAGGCGAAGAGGAAAGTCTGAGGAGAATGTTTACCTTCAAAGAGGGCGACTCGGAGAGCTCGGAGGAGGAGTGGGGCGGATCTCGAGAGGGATCCTTTTCGTCTGACGAGTTTGTTTGACTGTTTCTAGAGAGAGGGAGAAAAGAGAGTTTTTAGATATTAGCTGTACTACAACAAACTTAAAAATATCTTACTTGCTTTGGGACGGCGAGGAGGTGTGTGTGTTGTTGGAGTGGGAGAGAGAGGAGAGCAGGCGGACCACAGAAGGCAGAGGGGGCGCCCCGCGCCCGCCGGCGCCGCTAGGGGAAACCCCCGAGAAGCGCGGACTAACCCTCGGAGACCCGTGAGCCGTGTTTACTTTACGGCCCTTTCCCTGCGAACGCGCACCCCCCAGGGCTAGGGCTTTCTTGCCCGCAACCCGATCCCGATCATCTGGCCCGCTGGGTGTGCTTCTTAGCCCCCCGGCCCTGGATGTGAGGCTAATAACTGCACTCCAAGTGCTCCAAAAGGCAGGAGAAGGCGGATGAAGCGCGCTAATATAATAACTGGGTGCTAAATGCCACAGGAGAGAATGGGAGCGAGCAACAGCAGGGCGAGAACAAAAACGCAAACTCAAGCAAGCAGGGGTTCAAACAAAGGAGCCGAGCGCACAAACAAATAGGCAGTCGTCGGACTGCACTCCAAGTGCTCCAAGTGCGTCGGAGGAGCAAAGAATCCTTCACGCTTCAGTCTAGAGAGAGATTTTTGGAAACCAACAAGAAAATCACGACTCTCACAGTGACTTGGGCTCGGCAACTTGTCAGCCCTCAGGCTCAGCCGAAGCTGGGGCCGGTCCCGTACGGCCGAGAGAGCCCGCGCCGATGAGAGTTCGATCGACGCGGTCTGGGGCCTTGCGGAGAGACTAACTAGCGAGAGAGATGGCGATCGCTGTACTTCATGGTGGTCATGTGATGACTGGCTGACAACGTGACAAGCCAAGAGGTCGATACCCTGGACGACCCATAGGATGCCAGCTGCCAAAAAATGCCTGAAGGAAAAGAAAGAAAGAAAACACGCAACCCAAGGGAGGGATGGCTGAAGGAAAGAAAGAAAGAAAGAAAACAGAGAACCCAAACGAGGGATGGGGGAGGAGGACAGGGTCCACAATGGCTGAAGACACTTGGAGCACTTGGAGTGCAGTCACCCATCCGAGTTTATTTTTCTGCGCAAGCCGCTGCAGCGTTCCTTTCCGGCTTTATCGCGCCTTTGCGTCGTAATTTACGGATGGCCCCGGCCGTTGATGCTTTAGCGGCAGCATGAGCGAGGCGTCCTCTGCTCACCTCGTTCTCCATTTTGATGTCAACGAGACGATTATGATCGGCGACCCCGCCGGCGGCGACACGTACGACGACAGCCTCAACAAGATCCTCGCCAAGTCAGCCTTTTGCCGCGCGACTGGCCCGCTGGGCAAGAACGGCGCGTGCGACATCACTCCGACGGCCTGGCACGACGGGACGCCGATGGCCGAATCTCCGCCGGCGCCGCCACCGCTGCAGCCAGGTTGGACGTTCGATACTCCGCCCGGTGCGGCCGCCTTCTACAAGCAGCCGGCGCTCAAGCGCGCACACGCGAAGAAGTTCGCCGACGCCGGCTCGCCCGGGGCCGTCTACGCGGCACAGCGCGAGCGCTGCCGCGCCGCACTCCGCTGGGCGCATGCGCCGCACCCCGCGCTGTCTTCGGAGGACGGCGCCGGCACGCTGCTTCCCGCCTTTTACCGGACGCTCGACTGTCTGCACCGGTCGGGCCGGTCCTTCTCGGTCGTGCTGCGCACCTTCGGCTCTGACCTCCCGCGCGTGCAGGCGGCCATCAACGCCTTTGCGCGCGGAGAGCATCCCGACTACCCCGAGGGTGCGCCGGGCCTCGAGCTGCCGGCGGAGCGGATGTGGCGGGGCCGGTACGACGAGGGCGGCCGGTTCTCGCTGCAGCCGCACGACGAGGGCTCCGGCGCGCCGACCATCACCGACGAGGCCGAGGCCGTCCGCGCGCTCTCCTCGCCCGGCGTGTCTGGCGTGATGGACCACTACGGCTGGTGGGACTCGCACGGCAACGACCCCGCGGCGGGCAAGCCGCTGTGGCTCACTCTCGAGGAGGCGACCACGCGCCACCTCTTCTTCGACGACAACATCCACAACGACCCCCAAGACTCGATCGTCTCTGTCCGTGCGCGCCGCGACGGCGAGGCGGCCGCCTTCTCACCGTTGAGCGGCGCGCAGATCTGCTCGCTGCACGGCGCCGTCTTGCGGCGCGTGCCGACGATGCAGCCGGTGCTCGAGCCCGACTGGTTCCTCGCCGAGATTGAGGCGTGCGGGGAGCGGCTCGCGCAGCTGCGGCGAGGGCAGGCGTGGGCGGATCTGTTGAGCACTTGAGAGGCGGCGCGCGGGAGAGGGGGAGAGTTGCTGTGAGGCGCCCGCGAGACTCGGACGTGACCGGCCCATTGTCAGTCGGC
>NW_005196310.1:463124-480624 GCF_000372725.1 Emiliania huxleyi CCMP1516 | reverse complement strand
GCGGCGGAGCGAGCGAGGACAGAGCAGGCCATCGCCGACCAGAAGAAGCTCGCCAGCGTGGGCGTGGAGGTGCGTCTCGGCACGGGCCGCTTCTCGGACCGCGTGCTGCCGCCGGCTTCGCCGCCGCCGCCGCCAGGAACCTTCGCGCAGGCTGCCAGCGGAGTGGCGGGTGGCGTCGCCGATGAGCTCGAGGCAATGCGGAAAGGCCTGCATCACTTTCGATTCGCACGACGGCAGCAGCCGCCTTCAGCCCCACCGCCCTCGGATCCGAGCTCATTTGCGTGGGCCTGGCCGGGGTAGGCGCCTGGCTCATTTTCTTTTCTTCTCGTACTGTGGTTTCCCGTGTGCAGTGTTGTTGTCCTAGCAGGAAGTCGCCCAGGCGACCGACACGAAATTCTTGTGCAGACGACACTTCTCGTCCAAGTGAGTCGACCAGGCCACGACGTCATGCCTCGCTTCACTCCGTGGGTGCTGGGAGTGGCCTCGATCACAGTCTGTGCCGTCATCTGGACCGCCGCCTCTGTGGTGAAGAAGCGCATCTTCAACGACCTCAGCTTTGACCAGCCGTTTGCGCTCTCGGTGGTCGCCAATGCGTGCTATGTCGTACACTTCCTGAGCTGGGGCGTGCGCTCGGCCGTCGCCTCGCGGCGTGCGGGCCGGAGACGGCGCGCGGACAATCGCGTCGAGCTGCTCGAGACGCCGCTGCCGCCAGAATTGGCCGCACCTGACCGCACATGGCGCGCCGAGGCGTGGGCGGCGCTGCTGATCATGCCCGTCTTCTTTGCGGGGCAGTGGAGTTACGGCGTGGGCCTGGCGATGACGTCGGTGACGTCGAGCACCGTCATCTGCACCACCTCCTCGGTCACCACCTTCCTTGGCTCGCGCTACTTCCTGAGCGAGCCGTCGTCGGCCAAAAAGTGGCTCGGCGTGCTGCTCTGCATCGCGGGCGCCGTGCTGCTGCTGCAGGGCGACCGCGCGCCCTCGGGCCCGGCCCCGTCGTGGGTCGGCGACCTGATCTGCTGGCTCTCCGCCCTCTTCTACTCTGCGTACGTCCTCCTCGTCCGCGCCCTCGTCCGCGACCCTCTCCAGTTCTTCTCCTTCCTCGGCGCCTATGTGCTCCTGCTCGGCGGCCCGGCGGTCGCGCTGCTGCTGCACTTCTCGCCCGCCTACGCGGGGCCCTTCTGGGCCTCCTTCAGCCCCGAGGTGCTCTGGCTCCTCCTCCTCACCGGCCTGCTCGACAACGCCCTCTCCCAGTTCTTCTGGGCGCAGGGCGTCCTCCTCACGTCCCCGACCGTCGCCACCGCCGGGCTCGGCCTGACCATCCCGCTCTCGGTGGCGTCCGACCTCCTCCTCGGCCACTCGGTGGGGCCGTGGCAGTACGCCGCCTCCGCCGTTGTCGGCGTCGGCTTCCTCCTCGTCAACCTCGGCCACCACGCGGCAAAGGAGGAGCCGGCGGACGACAACGCGGCGCCCCTGTCGGAGACGCGCCAAGAGGCGGCGGGCGGCGGGCGCCAATGACCCCGCAGGAGGGCAGGGTCGGGGGCAACCACCGTTGCCGTCCGTCACCACTAGACCACCGCTGCCACAGCCACCACCACCGCTGCCACACCCACACACACCTCGGTCACCGCGCACCCGCACCGCGACCGGTATCCGCGCACCCCCCACCCCTGACCCCTGTCGGCTGTCGCGCGGCTGTCGCCACCGCGGCGCGTCCACCCTCCGTCCAATCGAGCCCTTCCAGCGGCTATTATTATCCACCACTTATTACGAGTCGGGTCCAAAGACGTTCAAGCATCAAGTTGTAAGAAAAACCTGGGAGCGATCGCCGAGATCCGGCGCACTGCGCACACAGACCGACGCGCGCATGCGTGCCACACACCGGACCTTCGCAGCGCGCACACGCCGAGGGCATCACGGAGAGGTCGAACAGGCGAGGGCCCCACCCTCCCGA
Source organism: Emiliania huxleyi CCMP1516 (assembly GCF_000372725.1). Taxonomy (NCBI): domain Eukaryota; phylum Haptophyta; order Isochrysidales; family Noelaerhabdaceae; genus Emiliania; species Emiliania huxleyi. The sequence continues at coordinate 478,670 of NW_005196310.1, read as the reverse complement.
GTGAGTGCCTCACGAAGAGAAAAGCCGCGAAAAGCCGCGCTGCCCACGCCGGGCCCTCAGCCCTTCCGCGGGCACGCGACCAATCAGCCCTTCCGTAGGCGGCGGGAGGCAGCGGGCCTCAGACGGACCACTTTGCGAAGAAGTCGTTGCCCTTGTCGTCGACGACGATGAAGGCGGGGAAGTCCTCGACCTCGATCTTCCAGATCGCCTCCATGCCCAGCTCGGGGTACTCGAGCACCTCGACCTGGGAGGCGCGGCATCGGCACCGCCAGTGAGGGGCGGCGCAAGCGGGGGCGGCGCAAGGGCAGCACCGAGTGCGGGCCACGCGGCGTTGTGCCAGGGCGCGCGAGGGGCGGGCCGAGCCTTCTTGATCGAGTCCTGCGCGAGGATCGCCGCCGGCCCTCCGATCGAGCCGAGGTAGAAGCCGCCGTGCTTCTTGCACGCGTTGGTCACCGCCTTGGACCGGTTCCCCTTGGCGAGCATCACCTAGGAGGCTCCGAGAGGGTCCGTAGAAGGGCGTCGGCGCGCTGGGTCCTCCGCGTGCCTCGCCTCGCCTTGGAACCGCCGGCCGCCTGGAACGAGTCGACGTACGAGTCCATCCGGCCGGCGGTGGTGGGGCCAAACGAGCCGGACGCCATCCCGTCGGGCGTCTTTGCGGGGCCGGCGTAGTAGACGGCGTGGTCCTTGAGGTACTGGGGCATGCCTTCCCCGCTGTCGAGTCGCTCCTGGATCTTGGCGTGCGCAATGTCGCGGGCGACGACGATCGTGCCCGAGAGGGAGACGAGCGTCTTCGTGGGGTACTTTGTGAGGATGTTGAGGATGTCATCCATCGGCTGGTTGAGGTCGATCTTGACCGCCTCGCCGCTGCCCGACACGTCGACCTCCGGCAGGTACTTGGCGGGCTCCGTCTCGAGCTTCTCGAGGAACACGCCCTCCTCGCTGATCTTTGCCACCGCCTGCCGGTCGGCCGAGCACGAGACGCCGATCCCAACCGGGCACGACGCGCCGTGCCGCGGCAGCCGCACGACCCGCACGTCGTGGCAAAAGTACTTTCCGCCGAACTGCGCGCCGATCCCCATCGTCTGCGTGAGCTCGTGCACCTTCTTCTCAAACTCGACGTCGCGGAAGGCGTTGCCCATCGTCGAGCCCTCTGTCGGCAGCGTGTCGTAGTACCTCGCCGACGCGTACTTGACGGTCTTGAGCGTCATCTCCGCCGACAAGCCGCCGATCACGATCGCGAGGTGGTACGGAGGGCACGCCGCCGTGCCGAGCGTCGCGATCTTCTCCTCGAGGAAGGCCTACCGACAGGGCGAGCGGCGCGCGTGAGAGGGCGCAACACCGCCTCCTCCGCCTCCTCCGGGGCGCGCCATCAGGTTCTTCTCGTTGAGGAGGGCCTGCCGAGGGAGCGAGGGGCGAGGGAGGCGAGGCCGCAGTGAGGCGAGGAAGGCGGGGCGAGGGCGGCAGCGAGGGCGAGGGGCGGCGCCTTCGTCTGCTGGAAGAGGAAGGTCTTGTTGGCCGACCCGCCGCCCTTGGCCATGAAGTGGAAGTTGTACTCGGCGCCCGGCGCCGCGTAGAGCTCGATCTGTGCGGGGAGGTTGTTCTTCGTGTTCGCCTCCGAGTACATGTCCAGCGGCGCCACCTGCGAGTAGCGCAGGTTCGTGCCCGTGTAGGTGTCAAACACGCCCCTCGCCAGCGCCGCCTCGTCCTCCCCGTCGGTCCAAACGTACTGGCCGCGCTTGCCCTGGACGATGGCGGTGCCTGTGTCCTGGCAGCCGGGCAGTACACGGCCCGCCGCCACGTTGGCATTCTTCAGCAGCTGCAGCGCGACGAATCGGTCGTTGTCTGTCGCCTCTTTGTCTTTGAGGATATTCGACAGCTGTTGCAGGTGGCTGGGTCGCAGCAGGTGGGCGATGTCGGTCATCGCCGTCGCAGCGAGCAGCCGGAGCGCCTCCGGCTCCACATTGAGCACCTTCTTGCCGCCCACCTCCATCGTGCTGACGAGAGCCGACGAGTCGCTGCCATCGGAACACGGCACCTTCCTCAGCTCGTACGGCAGCGGCTTGGTCGACTGGAAGAGGTCCGCGTACTTGAACTCTGGCATGGCGGAGAAGGCGCGCCGCAGCGCTGCTCGTCTCGCAGGCGCGGCGCGGGCTCTCGCGAAAAGCATGGCAACAGACGGTTGCTGGGACTGCCGGTGGGACTGCCGGCGCCCGAGTCTCCTCGGTCCGTCGCCGAGGGCCAAGTTTTTCTTCTTTATTAGGGTTGCCGGGAATTTACGGAAAGGAAAAAGAATCACCACAGACAACCCAAGGGAGGGATGGGAGAACGGCACGCCGCCACCACACAGGGATTTTAAGGAGAGGAGTGTGATGCGCTAGCCGTCGCCCACCCTGGGTCATGGTACATGGACAATGGACGGCGAGAGCTCTCTCGTCTCTCACGGAGACACAGGGACGTACACGCTAGCGTCGTGGTACACCCCTCACTAGACAGCGGTGCCGCGACTCGCCACGCGTCCTCGCCTCGCTCTGCGTGCCGCCAGCCGCCCCTGACGTGGAAGCGTCGTCTCGTTCTGATCATTTCGTCGGCGACTCTTGCGGGCGGTGTGGCTTCTGCGTGGTTCGCGACGGACATCGACTGCACAAAGAACTCGCCGGGCCGTCCGTGCAACCCGGTGGGCGGCGTGGCGACGCTAAACTGGTTCACCGCCTGGATGGCAATTCTCAGCGCCTCGTTCTACCTCGCTCGCGCCGCGTACCCTGCAGGCGCCGGCGCCCACTGCCTGCGCCTGCTGTGGGAGATTGTGGCGGGAGGGACGCCCGTGGTGAGCCTCGGGGGATGGGCTCTCTACGGCTACGCGACGCAGGTCGACCTCGCCGAGGACGCGCAGCGGACGGGCGTGCGCTTCTTTCTGTCGCCCTTCTGCCTCGTGTGCCACTCGCTCAACGCCGTGGCGATGGGCATTGAGCTGGCTTCTCCCGACGCCCTCCCGCTCCGACCTCTGCGCCTTGGCGGTGCATCAGTCGGGAGCCTCGTCATTAGTGCCTACCTTGTTTTTGAGTGGTTCATCTACGAGCCAAAGTTCCACACGGCGCACTACTTCATGGTCGATCTGGAGCGGCCGCGCCTTTGCCTCTTTTGCGTGCACGCGATTGTGGCAGGCAGCCTCGCGTGGTATCACTGGGCGCAGGGCCGGCAGGCTGCCTCCAGCAAGGCTGACTGATTTATGATGCAGCGTCATGTGCCTGTTGCCAAAGCGGATGCAGTTGTTGTCGTGACCGTTCCGTCCTTTTTACGGTGTATGTGGCTCTTACGTGCATTCCCGTACTGTGCTGCACGAATGGTTGGGCAGGTGTGAACAACACCTCCTGACCACGGCGCCGAAGGCGCCTGTTGATAGGTCAAGGTGATAGCCCTGGATGAGCAATGCATACGCCTAGTTGGACCTCAGATCACCCGCCCGCGTCCCGGTCGCCGGTGCGGTCTGCCGTCGCGGATTTGTGACTCCGCCGCACCGCGCCGCGGCCGGGGGCCGTCCGGAGGCCGAGGATGGCCGTGGCGGACCGGGACGAGCTCCCGGAGGTGAAGTGTCAGTGTATGTATTGTAGATACCAACCATGTCCACAATATCTCTCAGTCTAGCTAATTTAAGCTAAAGCCAGGGCCCGGGGAGGCGATGCCGGGTCCGTACAGCAGCTTGATGGTGCTTCGCCGGCGTGCGTCCCGGAGCGGTCCCGGACGGGCGGTCCGTGGGAGGAAAACTCAGGGCAACGCCGACGCCGCTCTGATTCGACTTTTAACTTCAAACAAGAGCAAAGACAGTCGCACGCGCCGCAGCGCGGCGGCGTGCGACTGTCAGGAGCGGATCCGTCAGTTAGTCGTGTTCACGCCGGCATCGTGCCCTGACTAACCTGCCCCACCATTCGCGGCGACGAGTATGAGCTCTGATCGCCGAACGCCGTTCGCCGTGACTGTGACCGGGGACCCCGCTCTGGTGAGGACTGAAAGGTGACGTGAGGCAGGGCGCCCCCCCCAGACAGCCCGTCGTCCCGACGGGGACGCCACCACCCTCGCCCAGGGATCTACAACGCTGTCTTAAGGTCCGACCTGTGGGCTCTGCCTGCGCTCGGCACCGGGCACCGCCTCGGTATACAAAATGCGCCTCGGCCGCCTGCGGGCGGACCCTTACAGATCACACATTCCCGTAGGAGGACTCTGTTCTCAATTTGTTCTTTTCGCACGAACCATCCTGAAAATTCCCTTTTCGAAGCACAAAAAAGAAATTGCAGCTTTCGCGGACTCTCCGAGGCCCACGCCGCCTCGCCTCTTTGATGCGAGACCAGGGCTGCGCCACTCGGAGCGAGTCGGACGCCTTCGGGCCGATCGAGGTGGCCGACTCGGCGCTGTGGGGCGCGCAGACGCAGCGCAGCATCCAGAACTTTCCGATCGGCGGCGCGGCCGCGCGGATGCCGCTGCCGGTGGTGCGGGCGTTTGGCGTGGTGAAGAAGTGCGCCGCGCAGTACAACGTCGACGCGGGCCGCCTCGAGCCGCGGCTGGGCCAGGCCATCGTGCAGGCGGCCGACGAGCTCATCGCGGGAGCGCTCGACGAGCACTTTCCGCTCGTCGTCTTTCAGACGGGCAGCGGCGCGCCCAGGCAAACCTGGACGGGCTAGGAGCTTCCGGAACCTCGAAAGGGCCCATCGCGTAGGCAGCGGCACGCAGACCAACATGAACGTGAACGAGGTGCTGTCCAACCGCGCCATCCAGCTGCTCGGCGGCGTGGTCGGCTCCAAGTCGCCCGTCCACCCGAACGACCACGTCAACATGGGCGACTCCTCCAGCGGCTCCTTCCCGACGGACCTGCAGGGAGGCTCCGAGAAGGCGCGTGGAGGGTCCCTGTAGGCCAGTCCTCCAACGACTCCTTCCCGGCCGCCATGTCGATCGCCGCGGCGACGGAGCTCGAGCGCTCGCTCCTGCCGTCCCTCGAGGCGCTGCGTGCTGCGCTCACCGCCAAGGCGGCCGAGTTCGCGTCGATCGTCAAGATCGGGCGCACGCACACGCAGGACGCGACGCCGCTCACGCTCGGCCAGGAGTTCGGCGGCTACGCGCAGCAGATCGCCTACGGCGCCAGCCGCGTGCGGGCGGCGCTGCCGCGGCTGCAGGAGCTGGCGCTCGGAGGGACGGCGGTGGGGACGGGGCTCAACACGGTGGAGGGGTACGGCGAGGAGATCGCCGCGCGGATCGCGAGCGAGACCGGCCTCCCGTTCGTGACGGCGCGCACTCCCGCGGCGAGCAGAGGGAGAGGGAGAGGGGCCCGGATGAGGCGGCGCGGAGCTCCGGGCAGGCGCCGAACAAGTTTGAGGCGCTCGCTGCGCACGACGCGATGGTGGAGGCGTCGGGCGCGCTCAACGTGCTCGCGTGCTCGCTCAACAAGATCGCGAACGACGTGCGCTTCCTTGGCAGCGGGCCTCGCTCCGGCTTGGGCGAGCCCTCTCTCCCCCTCTCTCACTGCGCCCCTCTCTCTCTCCCGCTCCTCGAGACCCATCCAACAACCCGCCCGAACAGGAGAGCGCTCCGGCAGTCCTACCCCAACCCCGACCCTGACCCCAACCCCAACCCCGACCCGACAGGAGAGCTCTCTCTGCCTGCAAACGAGCCGGGCTCGTGCCGCGTGTTGCTGCGGCAGGGTGCACAGCTGCACCGCAGCGCCTCTTCACACGCCGTCCGCCCCCGTCCACAGGCTCGTCCATCATGCCGGGCAAGGTGAACCCGACGCAGTGCGAGGCGCTCACGATGGTCTGCGCGCAGGCGAGATGGCAGCCGAGATGGCAGCCGAGATGACGCAGCCGAGATGGCAGCCGAGATGTCGCAGCCGAGATGACGCAGCCGAGATTGCAGCTCGCTTGACACTGCGACGGTGTGCGTTTTCGGCGACCGGCTCCGGCTTCCTAGGTCGGGAGTGACTCGGCGCGCCAGGTGGCAGAAACGGCTTTCTCTCTCTCTGCAGGTGATGGGCAACCACGTCGCCATCACCGTGGGAGGCGCACAGGGCCACTTCGAGCTCAACGTCTTCAAGCCGCTCATGATCTCCAACCTGCTCTCCTCGACGCGCTTGCTCGCCGACTCGTGCCGCTGCTTCACCAAGTCGTGCGTCGCCGGCATCGAGCCGAACCGCGCCCGGATCCGGCAGCTGATGGAGTCGTCTCTCATGCTCGTCACGGCGCTCAACCCGCACATCGGGTACGACAAGGCCTCGCAGGTGCGGCCACGCAGCGGGGAGAGTGCTTCCGCACCCCGCCAGAGCCGGGAGACTCGAGCGCATACACTGCATCAGGCGCCCACATCCCACATCACTTTCCCCTGCCACTCGCGCGCGCAGGTCGCAAAGAAGGCGCACGCGGAGGGCACCACCCTCATCGAGGCGGGAGGGCCCGCGGGGCTCGGCTTCTTCACGCCGGAGCAGTTTGCGCAGTGGGTCGTCCCAGAGCAGATGGTTGGGCCGGCGCCGAAAAAGTAAGGAGCCTCGCCGCGGGGCCGCCTCGCCGCCGCGCGCTGGGGGAGGCGGCGAGGGGGCGCCAGTTACGATGGGGCGTGGCGCGCTCGCGCCTGGCCAGCGCGGTAGGGTCGAGCTAGCATTGTAGGAGATAGCTCAGTGTCAGTCGCTGACTACACCACAGGGGTCAGAGGCATCCGGTTCGTTGTGGCATCCTCTCTCGCGGAGCATTTTTTGTCTCTCTCCTCACTCTCGGACGCGGTCGGACCGTCGGAGAGATATAGAGAGTCGACCCTCCATGCTCCAATCTGTGCGCACACAAAGACAATTCCCACAAATCAGGTACTATATTACTTGTACTTGTACCACATGAGCTAGCTCATGGCCTCCTCCAATTTCGCCAGCACATCTCCCAGGCTGTCCAGCTTGGCCTGCTGCTGCGCGTCGAGGGCGTCGCCCTCCGAAGCCCTTTGCTGCAGCGCCTCGATATCTCGGAGCTTCTTATTGAGGGCGCGCACGCGCCGCTCCGCATCGGTAGGGCGAGGCCCTTTGCGCAGCGGCGTCTGTCCATGACATCGCTTCTTTGCGATTTTGACCTTGCCGCTTTCCTGTTCGTGCGCCGCTTTCGCCGAGGCCGTGATCGGCGTCGTCTTTCTCTTCTTCGTGAGCTTCTTGCCGGTCTTGCCGGGCATGGTGCTCGGACGGCGCGCGCGCGAATGAGAAGCTCAGTAAAGCCGAAAGCTCAGTGCAGATAGCGGAAGCTGTGGAGGCGCAGGGAGGCGCAGGAGGCGCTGGAGGAAACCTCGTGGCCGAGCGAGAGAGGCCACGAACTGAAAGAATTTACCCTGGGATCGCGCGAGACCCGGGGGCTGCGAACAGAAAGAAAATCGATTATCTTTCTTTTTTGTTTATGGCGGCTGACAGGCTCGACACAGGGTCGACGGCGGAGCTCAGACGGGCATGGGAACCGAGATCATGAAACAGTCGTCTAGTCCATCTCCTCGACTTGGAAGACATCGTTCGCCAGCCACGCGGCCAGGCTCTCGTAGCTCCCTGACGAGCGAAACCTCGCGTGTGAACACGTCGTTGGCGTTGTCGGCGAGCGAGTCGAGCAAGTTGTACTCCATCAGTTTCTTGAGAAGCGCCGACCGCTCCTTGAGCGCCTTCTGCGAAGTCTTCATCTCGTCTTTATCGAAGCCATAGAAGTCCGAAAACTGCTCGAGCGTGATCTCCACAAACGGCCGCCCAAGTGCCTCCGTCGCCGCAATGGAAACGGGCACAGACGGGCAGAAAGCGATGGCCTCGCGCCCGCAGTTCGCCCGGAGCTCGATTGTACTCGTACGGCGCGATGGCGACGGAGGGCCCGGGGCGGACGTCCCTGCCTCGCGCTTGATGGTCGTGCAACTCTTCAGGTAGTTCTCCAGCGTGTAGACGAACTGGCTGGGTTGGAAGCGAACGGTGCGGGCGTTGAGGTCGGAGCCCGGTGCGCGGCGCTTGCGCGAAAGCAGCTCTGCTGAGGTCGGTGCTTCCATGCCGTAGTTTGTCACGAGGATCGGCAGCAATGTGGGCGGCTTCTTTGGTAGCCGAAACGGAATCAGCTCCTGCCCCTCCTCGCCCTGCTCCCAGTTTGGCTCCCACTGCTTGCCGGGAAGGGCCTTCGTGCGCCGAGCCACCCCTCTTTGCCGGGCAAAACGGTCTCGAATAAGCCGTAGATCGAGCCGCACGAGTACAAGGACGCGTTGCACGGGGGCAGGATGTAGTCGCAGCTGAGAGCGCTGATCTGATTCAGAGAGCTGTTGCTCGGGCTCACGTCCAAGATGATGACGTCGAAGTTGTGCTTGTCCGCCAGCTTGTTCAGGATGTAGTTGATAATGCCGATGGGCTTCACGTTCTTGTCGGCAAGCGACTGGTCCTCGAGCGCTGCAGTGATGTCGCGCTCGAACTTAAAGATGAGCTGGCTGCCCTTCAGCAGCCACAGCTTGCCCTCGAAGAAGTCGGGGTTGCACTCGGAGATAGAGGTGGCGTCATTCAACAGCTTGTCGAGCCTGTCCTGCTTGGACAGAGTAAAGTGCGCGTTCAGCATCTGGTACAGAGGCGTCTTCAGCATGTCGCTCACAAACGCGGACATGTCCGAGTTAAACTTTGTGAGATGCAATTTGTCGGATCCGACTCGCGTCTCTCCGCCGCCCGCCATGGCCACGAGCGCACCTGCAGCGTCGGCAGACTGGCTGCCGGTATCGGACGTCGCGTCGTCGTAGTCCGTGTTCCAGAACTGCGTGGCATTGCACTGCGGGTCGAGGTCCACGATCAGAACCTTCTTGCCCTGCTTCGCAAACGCGGCTGACAGGTTGATCGTAATGGTCGTCTTGGACGCGCCGCCCTTGTAGTTGTAGACGCAAACCTTGACCGTCATCTGCGAGGCGCGCGCGCACACGACCCGCCAAGGCTGCCGGCACCAACTTGATTCGCGGATGCGCGTCCACCGGCGGAGGTATGTGGGGTGCCGAATGCGAACGGGGGTGCTGGATGCGTTGGGCGACCCGACGGGCGTTGTTGTTCATAGATAGGTTGATAAGAAACAAGAAGCTCACATCGCACAGACAGTGAGAGCCCCACCTGTCCCCCTGATCGTTCTTCCAAAATCCTGCTCGTGCAGGTGGGGACCCTGTCCTCGTCCCATCCCTCGTTTGGCGTGTCTGTTTTCTTTCTTTCTTTCTGAGGGTGTGAGAGGCGGACCTAAGGAATTCATACTCTCTCGTGAGCTGTCAACAGACGCAGCTGTCTTCACCGCGCGAGAAATTTCTTTTTCTCTCTTTTTGCCGCCGTGAGGGCCTCCAGGCTTCTCTTGCAACCGCTCCGCTCTCCGCTCCCGCCGAATGTCTCGCCTCGCCGCGTGCCTGCAACACCTCCCTGTGGAAATGCTCGCCGAGACAGCAGCCGCGGCGCTGCAGCGATGCCCGGACCTGCTGCGGCGAGCCGAGCAGGCACTTCCGGTTCCCGACTGGGCGATCGAGAGAGTACTGCTCTCGCCCGACCTGCTCCAATGCATCTTCTCCAGCCTTACTCGCGAGGGCTTCGGCGCCGCTGCCGTCTGTGCCACGTGGGCCGCGGTGTGGGATGCCAAGCTCAAGGCGGCAAAGTGGCTCCGACCGGACGAGGCGTGCGACCGCAACCTCGCACTGATGCTCGCGCGCATCTTTATGCGCAACGACAAGCTCAGCGGTCATGACCACGACGTCTTCTTCGATGGCCCGTGCCCGGTGTTTCGGTTGAGCAGCTTCGGCCAGGGGCTTTGCGTCGCGGAGGCCTCCAGGGCTAGCCTTGTGCCTTCACTGCAGCTCGCCTTCGACGAGCAGCAGTCGTTCGCGTCAGTGTCCCAGTCGTCGATAATCTCGTTTGGAAGTCTGGCGACCAGTTTCGTCACCGCCGGACCTCACATTCATTTGAAGCAGCTCGGACTCGATGGCGTCGATACACGTCACTGGTGGCCAATCTTAGCGTCGATTGAGGAGAACGCTGCTTACTACCTGAGCCGGCAAAGCTCCCTGAGTCTCACGCTAGTGTGCGTTCGGGTGCGATTCCCACCGGTTTTCAACTGGGTAAATCTGTGGCCCGGCAACGTCTGTAGCACGAAGCTGCTCTTCGACCAACCGCGGGTGCCGGTTGGCATGGCCCTGTGCGGGAACTGCCTCGCGATCGGCTTCAACCCTTGCTTCGACGAGGACGATGAGGAGACTATCTTTGCCGGCCCATGTGTCAACGTCTACGACTCGAGCACTTTCGAGCTGCTGAACAGCTTCGAGCCCTTCACCTCGCTCGCGGGATACAAGCTCAAGGCGCTCGCAAGCCACTCTGGCTGCCTTTACGTTGGGGCTGATCGCCAGGAGCACGTTGGCGTCCTGCATGTACTTTCCTTGCAGGGTCGACTCATCCGAGAGTACAGCTTCGAGGGGCGCCTGATCGACATCAGCATCTCGCACGGGCGCCTCTACTCTCTCTCCGAGATTCCGGCCGGTGTCGAGCTGTCGGTGCACGACCTCAGCTCGACCACAAAGCTCGACTCCTACCCGCGGAGTCTCTACTTTCTCGACACTGAAGAGCACCTAGGCGCGCACCTGCGCCTTGCATGCACCGCGACGCACGTGATCGTTTACTTCGGCGGAGAGCTCAACGATGGCAACCTCGCTGATCCAAGAGTTTGGAGGGCGGCAACCGTTCGCACGTTCCGTGTCCTCGGGACGGAGCTCGTTCCCCTGAGCCAGCTACAGGAGGAGGGTGGCGAGACGGCGGCGGCGGAGGAGGCGGACGGAGAGCTTTTCCAGCGGCTGGTGGACGCCGTGCCGTCTGCGTCGAGCCTCGCAGACCTGCGCGCCCTGCACGTCCTCCTCGCCGAGTATCCGGGGGATCTCGACCAGCGAGACGACGGAGGGTGCACGCTACTTCTCCGCGCCATCGAGAGCTCGCGCGGCGCCGTCGCGCAGCTCCTCCTCGAGTACGGCGCCTGCCCGGAGGAGCCGGACGCGAACGGGCGCACGCCTCTCCACGCAGCCGCGCAGGCCAGCGACGCTCCACCTCCCGCGCTGTCTTATACGCTAGGCACAAGTCTGGCTCTCACGCTTCGCCATGCCCCACCCCCTCCAGGCCGGCGACGTTGCGCTAGTACAGCAGCTGCTGGAGTGCGGCGCGGACCCCTCCGCCCTAGACGGCGAGTCGCGCGGGACGGCGGAGGTCGCTCGTGCTGCGGGCCACGACCAGCTCGCCCTCCTGTGCGGCGATGGCGCGGGAAGCGCCCTTGCGAGCAGCGACGACTCGTTCAGCGACGAGTCGTCAAGCGATGAGGAAGGTTCGGCGGTCATTAGCGACGTGGACGCGTCGGATGAGGATGACTTGAGCTCAGTTTGACGAGACAAGCTTTAGCGACGGCACAGCCGCTGAGCCGTGAGCGCGGCGTCGTTGCGCGGCGTGAACCGCGCCGAAGGAAAAATATGAGTTTATCGTGCTCGATTGCCCCCGAGCCCGTCACCATACACATGCAACACAAAACCAACGCAAGGCAACGCAGGTCCCCCGCTCATCGCACCGCCTCAATCGAGATTGGCTTGGAGCAGTACACGCACTCACCAAAGAGGCGGTTGAAGGACTGCTGCGTCGAGGGCAGCGCCTGCAGCCACTCGGCAAGGCACGCCTGGTGGAAGGGCTTGGCGCAGCCGTCGCACGCGACGTTGGGCGGCTCGCCGTCGAGGAGGTACTCGTAGCAGATGGCGCACTCGACCGAGTAGTCGGCCGCGTCCGCCGCGTCCGCCGCGACGGGCGACGGCAGGGCCAGCCCAAGTAGCGCCTGCAGGTTGAGCCGCACGCGCCGCTCGGGCCGCCACTCGGCGAGGCGCGAGTTGAGGGCGCGGCGCAGCGGCGCGATGGAGCGCTCCGCGCCGAGGAAGCGCAGCTCGGGCAGGGACGAGGGGGCGGTCGGGTGGAGCGTCACCAGCAGCGAGCAGTGGCCGCCGAGTGCGAGCCGGCGGTGGCAGACGTCTCTCGTCGGGTGCTTTGGCTCGAGCACCCACGCCTCGCGATCGAGGTCGTCCAGCTCGTCCCACAGCGACTGGTGGGCCGCCAGCGCGCCGCGGAACTGCGCCGCCGCCGCCGCGAGCGACGGCCTCTCCCCGGGCGCCCACCGCAGCTCGAACGGCGCGGGCAGCGCGGCGCGAGCGACGGGTGAGCGGGCAGGGTAGTCGGGCGGCAGCGAGAGAGTGAGCACGTGCGCGCGGCGCGCGGTGTCGTCGATCGTCAGCTGCAGCTCGTCAAGCGACGGCGAGAGGCCGCAGAGCGACGCCCACCCGATCCCGTCCACCTCTGCGATCAGCTGCTCGTAAAAGGCGGCGGGCGGCAGCGCGGGCGTCAGCGAGCCGGCCAGCGCGTCGGCGGCGAGCTGCCGCTCGAGCACCTCGCGCAGCTCTCCCACAAAGCCTCCTACCGACGTGGCGTGCTGCAGACGCCGCAACACCGCCACTTCGTGCCCAGCGAGCGCCGTGTGCAGCCGCGGGCACCCGTGCAGGCGGGCGCCGCCGGCGCCACCGGGAGGCGAGATGTAGAGCGCAAAGTCGTGGCGCCCGACCCGCAAGTATCCGGCCGTCGCGCCGCCGTCAGTGACGAGGCAGTCGGTCATCGAGCGGCTTGAGTGTCGCCCACTCATCACGGCGTGGCGGGACGAGAAATCGGGTTTAGTTTTTGCCTTCTTTGTCCTTATCATTTTTGCCAAAGCAGCCGTCGTTCGCGGGCCGCTCACTCGAGTTCTCGCTCCCAGCCAAACACCGCCTTTGAATATCGCGAAACATTCCACTTCCGTTCCATGCATGTCTGCCCTCAGAGCTCATGTGCACCGCGTGAGGCTCGAGCCGCTGCTCCGTTCTTAGAGCTCATGTGCAACAACCGCGTGAGGCTCGAGCCGTTGCTGCCACCCGAGCAAAAGGCCCATTCGCGACAGCACTATGTCGGGCTCGCCTACAATACCGCCGCGACGTTGACCTTTGGCCTCGTCTCGGTGCTTGTGAAGCTCGCCGGCCTTCCCACGCCACTCATGCTTCAGGTGCGCTCGTTGACGCAGTGGAGCATGGCCCTGGTGGCCGTCGCGCTGCGCCTTCGACGCGTGCGCCAGCAATCGCCCCCAGCGCCATCCCTCCCGATAGCCATCAGCTCGCCGTCGCCGCCTCCCTCCGCTGCAGACCTCCTCTTTGCGCCTGCTGGGCACCGTGTGCTACTTGTACTCCGCTCCTTGATGTACTGGGCCTTTATGATGCTCTGGTGGGCGGCGCTGGTGCACATGCCACCCGGCGATGCGGTTGCAATCGTCTACCTCAACCCGATCCTCACCGCCATCTTTGCCTCGATCCTGCTCTCCGAGCCAATCAACGCGGCCGTGCCGTACTGTTGCGTCCTCGCCACGGCTGGAGTCGCCCTTATCGTCCGGCCCTCTTTCCTCTTTGGTGGCGCGCCTGTGACACCAGCCTACGCCACGGGCCTCAGCCTCGCCTTTGGCTCTGCAGTGATGGCGGGACTGCTTCCCCTCGCCGTGCGCAAGTCGAAAGACGTTCACTGGAGCACCGTCGAGCACATCACCGCCATCCTCGCCTCCTTTGTCTTCACGCCCGTCTTCCTCATCTCTTGGCTCGCCACGCCCGGCAGTGGCGAGGGCACCGTCCCCGATAAGCTCGGGCGGCTCCTCGAGCCCGGCGGGCTCCTGTGCAGCTGGCGCTCGGCGCTGGTGGTTCTCATCGCCGGCATTGGCTTCTTTGGGCTCGCGATGCAGACGAGCGGATATCAAAAGGTGGAGTCGACGGCAACTGCGGCGGTGATGGCCTACCTGGAGGTACCATTCGTCTTTCTTCTCCAGTCGCTCTTCTTTGGTGAGGCTGCCGACGCGGTCAAGCTGCTCGGCGTCACGCTCCTCGTAGCCTCGGGCGTGCTCAACCTGTGGCACGGCGAGATCGCTCGGATCGTTGGGGGGAGGCGGCGGGCGGAGTTTAATTAGGCCGGTGAGAAGTGCACACACACACGCTCGCTAACGGATGATCGTCGTCATCAGTCGAGACGTGACGCGTGTGGGCAGTGGGTGTGCAGATTGGAGGTTATTTCACGTTTTAGTGATTAGAGGTTATTCTACGTAGATCACATCGATTCCGCATGGTACGGGACCCCTCGATCGACGATCGTCTCGCCCTCCCTCTCTCCCTCTGGTGTTCATACGGCTTTATATCGGACCGCGTGGGTGTCTCATGTAGCAAAATAACACGGTACAGGATATATCGAGAGGTGGTGGTGAAGAAGTGTCGCGTCCCCCCTCTATCTATCATCTCACAGGTGGAGACGTCGGCGGTGATGGCGGTGTGTGACAGATGCAGTTGCATAAAGCGGTTTTAGCTGCTAGGAAGAAGGAAGCCTGCTACCGTATACCCCGGGCCGCGGGGCCCGGTGCCGACCCTCGACAGCGCCGATAGCGATTTCCCGCGGCACCCTCCGGTTTTGGAGCCGTTGTGTAGCTAGCACGGTCCGAGATGTGGTCTCAGTCATGTGTGAATGCTGTTTGGAAGTCCTTTGTCTAGATGCGTGGGGTAGCGCCACAGTTATGGGCGTGCTTGAGTGTGAAAAATCACCAAACCGTTCTCTAACTCGAACCGGAGACCGATCACACCACGACTCTCCGCACTACTGACGGCTGTACATGTCCTGCACTAGGGAATACATGGAGTACTCGAACCGGACCGATCGCACCGCGACTCAGCATGTTCATGTCACCTGCACTATACATCCTCACAGGACACAGCAGGTGTAGTGCTGCTTCCCCTCATCTGCAATCGCGTTGAAGTCCGTATTTTCCGGTAATTCCGAGTCGGACGGCTCTTGGCCGTACTTGTCGACGTAGGAGTTGCACCTGATGTCGAGGTGATTTGTCGTCCACCCGATCTGGGTAAAGTCCCGCTTCCCATCCGGACGCTGCAGCGCAGTCCTCGCCATGCCAAGCCTGTCCGAGAGGTAGCACGGCTGCGGGCCCATGCCCCACTGGCTGCAATCCGTGTCGCCGGGCTCTCCAGTCGCGCCGGTTAGGCACGTCATCACCGATTCTTGCCTGACGTTGTCGTAAAAGGTGGTGCCGTCGCAGACCGCCGGCGTCGGCTGAATCGTTGGGTTGTTATAGGGGGGCCACGTGGTCATCGGCCCGCCAGGGCAGACCTCCTGCAGGGTGCAGAGCCGCATGCCCTCTGGGGCGCATTTGATGTCGCCCTTGGTTGCCCAGGTAGCCGATGGGCACTCGCCAAGCATGGCCACGGTTCCCAACTCACACCGGTCCTTGGTGTTCTGCCAGCTCATGGAGGTCGTAGAATGGCGGGAGTCGGGGGATTCATAAGGACGCCCGTCCGAGAACATGTGCACCGTGGCTGGCAGGAGGGGAGGAGACGGCGGCGACGGCGAGGGCCAGGGCCGCAGCGCGCCAGGGAGGCGCCGCCAGCCCCGCGGTTTGGACTCCCACTGTGGCGGGATGAATGCCCCCCCGAGGCCCA
>NW_005196310.1:436904-463024 GCF_000372725.1 Emiliania huxleyi CCMP1516 | reverse complement strand
GGCGGGAAAGCGAAAGAGCCGGAACCGGTTTTCAAAAGGAAAGACTGGGAAGGACCCCCACGGGCGGGCAAAAAAGGGGAGAAAAAAGGAAAATTTTCCCGGGCGGGGAAAGACAGGCGGGTTTTAGTTGACAACTCCACGGGAGGAGGTAAGAAATCCTTAGGTTCGGCTTTTCACGCCCTCGGAAGGAAAGAAAGAAAACAGACCCGCCAAACGAGGGATGGGACGAGGACAGGGTCCCCACCTGCCCGAGCAAGGATTTTGGAAGAACGATCAGGGGGGACAGGTGGGGGCTCTCACTGTCTGTGCGATGTGAGCTTCTTGTTTCTTATCAACCTATCTATGAACAACAACGCCCGTCGGGTCGCCCAACGCATCCAGCACCCCCGTTCGCATTCGGCACCCCACATACCTCCGCCGGTGGACGCGCATCCGCGAATCAAGTTGGTGCCGGCAGCCTTGGCGGGTCGTGTGCGCGCGCGCCTCGCAGATGACGGTCAAGGTTTGCGTCTACAACTACAAGGGCGGCGCGTCCAAGACGACCATTACGATCAACCTGTCAGCCGCGTTTGCGAAGCAGGGCAAGAAGGTTCTGATCGTGGACCTCGACCCGCAGTGCAATGCCACGCAGTTCTGGAACACGGACTACGACGACGCGACGTCCGATACCGGCAGCCAGTCTGCTGACGCGGCAGCTGCGCTGGAGGACAGGGTGGCGGCGGCGGGGAGGGCGAGGCGCCGCCGCCGGCACCACCAAAGCTCGAGCGCAATGCCACGTTCGAACTCTCGGTCTTGACGAGGCACTCGACGTTGTTCGCCGGCGCCTTCAACGCGCGCGTGATGTCGCCCTCGCATGTGAACAGCTTGCACATCGGCAAGCGCTTCGTGAGGAGCCAGTACTCGACGGCAGTGCAGGCCCTGGCGCCAGCTGGGAACTCCAGGCAGCGCTGCTCACACAGTTCGGCGCTCTCGCCGAAGCCCCTGTACTCCTCCTGGCACTTGCCGCCGTTTACGTCGCAGAAGCCGGCGTGACGTTCGAACCCGGGCGCAGCCGAAACGGGCACAACAACTGAAGGGAGAAGCCCGTCGGAGCCGTGCGAGAAGTAGGCGAAGGCGCCGCCGCTCGCGGCGATGAGGCAGGTGCAGATGATGCAGAGCACCTTCGGCCAGCAGAGCTTGGGCCACGAGAGCCAGCCAGAGGCGGAGACGGAGCCCTTCGGCGTGGAAGTCGTGGTCGTCTTGGGGTCGACCGTCTTGACCGTCTTGGGGGTCTTGGGCTTGACCGTCGCGCCCTGAACAGGGGCGCGAGACTGGCTGTGAGCGGCGAGCAGGGGGCCGAAACTGCACGTGCAGGCGGCTAGCACCGAGTTTGTGGCCGACGGCGTGGATCCGCGGGTCGCCTTGGACGCCGCCTTGCCACCAACGGGTTCGCCAGCGACGTCTTCGTCTTCCTCGTCGACGTCCGTTCCGAGCAGCTCCGCGAACCCGTTGGGGTCGACGCGGCCGATCGGGGTGAGGTTCTTGGTGGTCGTCTTGGAGCGGTCGACCAGGTTGGACTCGCCCTTGCGGAGCGGGGAGGGGGACTTCCACTCGTCGATGCCCTGCGCGCGCACGGTCAGGGAGTGGGTTGGCAGAAGCGCGCAGAGGAGGCCAAAGCCGCAGGCGAGGAGGGCCGGCCGGGCGGTGAGCGGGTGGTAGCGCGTGCTGAGCTAGGGCGTGTGGGTGCCGTGAGGGGCTGTGCCCGGCGGGGAGAGCGGTTGCGCGAATCGGAGGCCCGGGCGGCTCGATATGTTGGCGTCTGGGGACAGTCGCTGTGCACCGCAGGCGAGGAGGGCCGGGCGCGCGGAGAGAGGTCTCGTCTTCGGCGCGCGCGAGTCGGGTGGGCGTCAGGGTGCGTCCGAGCGAGTGAGGGGCCGGGAGCAAGCGTGGTTTGGGCCGGCGAGCACCGTGGAGAAGGCAGAAGCCATGGAGGAGAGGAGCTGTGTGGGGGGGTATATCTTGGGTATATCCCCTGAGATTTGATTGAGATGCAGATGAGCTCGCCAGCTCGCGCGTGTAATTCGTCGGTCGGCCGTCCTCTTCACACATCTCATTCAGATTGTTATTCAAATTCCATGTCACAGCAATTGTCTCCCCTTTTTTTTCACCACCTGAGATCCCGAATCTCAGCCCTGCAATTATGACCCCAACTGCCCTGCCCTGCCCTGCCCTACTGCCCTGCCCGCACAGTGCCGCACAACTGCCCTGTCCGATCCCCTACCTACCCCGGGTGTGAAACCCACACTGCCCTGCCCGGCCCAGACCACACTGCCCAGCTGTGAATAGCCGGCCCCGCTCGCGAGGTCTCGGAGAAACTTAGGGTAGGCGTATATGTAGGTACGTCAGAGATCTGAGTCAATATCGTTGCACATACTACTCTGTGTACTGTGAGCTCCACGAGTGCGAACGTACACGTACTGCCATTTGATCCGAGGGGCACCACACGCTCAACCATCCCGAGGGGAGAGCTCTCGCTTTCGGGGTGCCGGGGCGGACGGGAACGAGCTGTGTCGGGCCATCAACGCAACTCCTCGAGCCGCTTCTGCATCGACACATACTGCTCGTGCATCGTCTCCGCCTCGGCGGCCGAGATTGCGCTCGGCGTGCCGACCCCCTCGCTAGCGGCCAACTCGATGTACTCGCGTGCGAGCGACGGTAGGCCGAGGCGCGCGAGCGCCGCGCTGTACTCGAGGTAGCTCCGCTGCGCCACGCCGGCGCTACTACTGCCGCCGCCGCCGCCGCCGCCGCCGCCGCCGCCGCCGCCGCCGCCTCCATTAGCCTGGGCGCCCTTCGTGGAGCGCTGATGCGGGCGCGCCTCGCCGACGGCTCGCACGAGCAGAGCAGCCAGCTCATAGGCGCCGAGCTCGACGAGCCGCGTGGCGGCCTACTCGCGCCGCGAGGTGTGGAGCAGAGGCGTGGCGGGCGGGCGGGCGGGGGGCGGGGGGGGGCTGCGCGCTCCTCGTCAAAGCAGCCGAGGGAGAGCAGCACCTCCACTGAGCGTGCGCCCTCGCCCCGCGAGCGCAAGTAGTCCGCCCAGCGGCGGAGGGCGCCCGCCCGCTCCTTGGGCGACAAGCACGCCTGCGCGAGCGGGGGGGGCAGGCGCCGTGGATGATGGGACGGCCAGTGCGACGAGAGCGTCAGGGGCGGGCACCTGCGCGAGCGCCGCCGCCTCCTCCCATTTCCCGCGGAGCTGCAGCTGCTCAGCGGCGGCGCCGCCGAGGCCGGCGGCACACAGTAACGCGACGGCCTCCGTCAGCTTTCCCGCCTCGAGCATCCGACCCGCCGCACGGTGCGCCGCTGCGGCGGCCGCCTCTCTCGAGACCGCGCCTACGGGTGTTGCAGCACCGCTTGTGGTTCGATGGGGCGGCCCTCGACACAGACCGCAACCGCAATGGCGGGCTGCCTGCAGCGACGACTCCGAGCAGCCAGTCGGACTCCTCCGCACCGCTGTGGCCGAGCAGCAAGTCCGAGCCGCCCGCGTAGGAGCCAGCGCCAATTAGCTGGTGCGCGGCGCGGCGCGCCGTCGACAGGCCGCCGCTGTCGCCGCCGCCGCCCGCCGCCGCCGCCGCCGCCATCTGCTCCGCCAACCGCGCCAACCGATCGGCGCGCACCGCCACTGCGCTCCGAAGCACACCAAACGTAGCCCACAGCTCGCCGCCGCCGCCGACAGTGGCGGCGGCGGTGACGACGCTTGCGGTCTCGCTCGCGGTTGCAGTCACGGCCGCTGCGGTGGAGGGGCCGACGATCTCGCCCTGCGCGATGGACCGGTCTCGAAAGGCTGGCGGCTCGCGCATCCCGCTCGCCTCAGGAACCCCGGCCCGCTCCCCTGGGCCGCGTCCGTCCTCCTCCTCGTCCCCTGCCGCCTCGCCCACCTCCTCCTCGGGCAGCGCCAGCCGCCACGCCACGAGCGACCAGAACCTCCATCGGCTGGACAGGCCGAGCTCGAGCGAGATCGCGGCGCAGCGCAACGCGCGTGGCATCGGCACCGCCAGCCGCTGCTGCGCCCCGCGCGGCAGCCACTCCGCCACGCGCGGGTGCACAAACCCGGCGCCGGCGGCCGCCTCCCCGGAGTCGGGAGGAGGCGAGTGCATCAGCTGCGTGAGCAGCTGCGCGTGCGCGCGGCGCGGCAGCAGCGCCGTCGAGCGCGGCGTGCGCAGCGACGTGCGCGAGCCGAGGGGGCAGTTGCCGGGGCCGAGCGCACCAGGTCGGAGCAGCACGAAGCAGCCGCCCTCGTACGCGGCGAGGGGCTGCCCCGAGGCAGAGAAGCCGACGCAGAGCGGGCGCCTGTTCACAGCTGCAGGTGTGAAGAGGTGCCGTTCTCAGCCTCATCTCCGACGCAGAGCGGGCGCCTTCCCGCCGGCGCGCGGCCCGACGAGGCGGGCTCCTGCAGCTCCCAGCCTGGCCCGGCGGGCAAGCGCCAGAGAGTGAGCTCGCCCTCTCCGAGCAGGAGGAGCATCTGCGTCGGCTGATCCGCGTCGTCGAAGCCGATGGCGCGCACGACGCCGCGGTGCGTGGCGACCAGCCGGCGCGCCTCCGGCACCGCGGCGTGCCACAAACAGACCGCACCCTCTGCCGAGCCAGAGACGAGCCACTGGCCGCCGCGAGCGAGCGCCGTGACGAGACCCGGCGCCACCTGCGGAGGACAGCGGGCTGGCAATCAGGCAGGACCGAGCCGAGGCAGGCGCGCGAGGCGGCGGGGCGAGCACCGCTGCCGGCGAGGCGCTGCGACGAGCGAGGATGCGAGAGCCGCGCACCTCGAGCTCGACCGTCGACCCGTCCGGGATCGTCAGCAGCAGCGCCTCCGCCGGCGCGTCCGGCGTGGAGCTGTCGGCGCTGCCTCGAGAGGGCGCCGAGGCTACCGCGGCTCCCGGGGCGGAGGCGCGAGACGCGGGCGTAGCCGGGAGAGGCGTAGCCGAGAGAGGGGGGAGCCACTCGACCGCAGAGGCGGGCGGCAGCGTCGGGAGCACGTGCCCGCCGACAGACGCAGCGGTGCGCGTGTCGAGCATCCGCGGCGGCGCCTCGCGGTAGAGGAGGAGGAGGCGCGCGCCCGAGGGCGAGAGGCGGAGCCCGACCAGCGGCGCCGCCTCGGAGCCACGCGGAGGAGCGAGTTCGCGCACGTCTCCCTCGGGGAGAGAGAGCGCGAGCACGACGTTCCGCCAGGTGCCGCCCCCAGCCTCGCCGGCGGAGGAGCCGCCACTGCCGCCGCCGCTGCTCGAGAAGGAGAGGAGGAGCGAAGGGCTCGCCCACAGCAGTCCTCCGACCGGGCTCTGGTGGAGCGCAAACTCACAGGCGACGGTGCGGCACGAGGGGCGGAGCAGCAACACGTGTCCCGACTCGGTGCCGACGGCGACGAACGTCTCGGAGACCGCAGCGGGCGGCGGCGATGGCGGCGGCGATGGCACGCTCGCGGCTCCGGGTGGAGATGGCGGCTGTGCTTGGGCCACGGCTGCTGCTGCCGGCGGCGGCGGAAGCGGAGGCGGCGGAGGCGGAGGCGGAGGCGGAGGCGGAGGCGGGGGCGGGGGGGGCGGGGGAGGTGAGCTCTCCAAAAGGGAAAAGATCGGCGTTGTGGATGGGGGTGGCGATGGGAGCGGCGCCTCCGACGACGGCTCTAGCAAGGGCGGCGGCGGGGTCCAGCCGGCCGTAGCCGGCTCCGCCGATGCGGGTGCGGGCGCGGGCGCTGGTTGCGGCTCCTCTTGCTCAGAGCCGAGCGCCGCTGGCTGCACCGCGAGACAACGGATCGGCGACGAGATGGAGGGGACGATGCCGACGAGCGCCATCGTCCACGGGTCCTCCGCGCTCGACGCAAGCGCGCCCTCGCCGCGCTCCTCGCCGTCGCCGCCATGGCCGGCGCCTGCCGCCACCGCAGGGAGAGCGGCGGGGAGGATGGCAGCCGCGCCGCCGGCGCAGGCGAGGGACCAGACCCAGCAGCGGCCGTCGGCAGAAATGCCCGCGAACGCCTCGTGTGCGGGCGGTGCGGCCGCGACGGCACGCAGCGCGCTGCCGGGCCCTTTGAGCAACGGCGCCATCGAACGGTACGAAAAGTGGACGCGGCGGCCGCGCCCTCCGGCGGAGGCTCCGTCCGAGCGGCGGAGCCAGGCGGAGAGGCACCCGTCGGTGTGGAGCCCAAGGAGCATGCCGGGCAGGCAGGCGGGCAGGAGCAGCTGCCAGAAGGGGTGGTCGGTCCGGTCGAGCGAAACCTACACGGTACACGACCTCCTTCCGACCGGCCTCCGCCTTCGAGGCAGGGCGGCGCAGTGGCGGGCCGAGGTGAGAGGAAGCCCGGCCTCGAGATCCGCAAGCACGACCTACAGGCGACGCCGCGTCCACCCTCGGGCTGGAGCTGCCCCGTCCTAGCTCGGCCGCAGCCCGGCCGGCTGCGAGAGCCTCGCGCGGCAGCAGCACGTAGACCTGCGCCTGGTGGTGGGGTGAGTAGAGCAGCTGCAGCGCCGCGGCGGGCGAGTAGGCGGCGCCGGAGGCGGAGACGTGGCGCGTGAGCGAGCAGGACGCGCCGACAGCGCTCGGTGGCTCGGACGGGAGGACGGAGAGTTGGTAGAGGGCGCCGCGCGCCTGGCGACGGGGTTGGGCCGGGCTGGCGCCGGGGGAGCGCATCGGAGGCCGAGAAGCTGGCGGGGAGGGGCAAGGTGGGTGAGGGCGCCGTGTGGACGGCGATGCGGCCTCCGTCGGCGACGTGCCGGTCGATTGCGAGGAGCGTGGGCGACTCCGTCAGCGAAGATTGCCAGAGGGCGGTGGCGGCGCGGCCAGCGGCAGAGACTTGCCACAGCACGAGCGTGCCGGCGCGGGAGGCGACCAGGAGGTGGTTAGGCCGCGATAGCAGCCAATGCAGGCAGAGGATGCCGCCACTGCCGCTGTCGCTCCCGCTGCCGCCGCCAGCCGGCGCCGTCAGCTGCGCCAGGAGCGCGCCTCGCAAGACATCCCACAGGTGCACGCTTCCGGTGACGTCTGCAGAAGCCAGCAGGAGTGGGCCCTGGCCTTCGCCGCCGAGGCTGGGCGCGCCAGTCTCACGTGGCGCGAACGCCACATGCGCGACACTGTGCATGTGCCCGGCGAGACACTGCAGCAGCTGTGGCGGAGTCGACGGCTGCACGATGCAAACCATGTGCTGCGCACCATAGGCGAGGAGGCCCTCGCTCCAGTCGATGCAGCCGCGGTTCTGGTCGTCCAAATAGCCGGGTGTGGTGATGGAGAGCATGTGTGTGCACGCACGTGTGGCGGCGCCGTGAGCCACAGCAGTGGGGGGGGGAAAGAAGGCAACAATCGAAGCTCGGTTGTGCATCCCTCCGGGGGCCCCTCTGCGCCGGGGAGGCGTTGTTGGAGGCTAGGACGCAAGCGTCCGTCGCCCTTTTCAAACTCGGGGCCCACTCCGCTACGGCCTACGCTCCGACCCGAATTTGGAGGGCCATGAAATTTAAGGTGTTGCTGCGCAAAAAGGGGCGGGGCGCGGGCGCGCGCAGCCCGCCGAGAGCTCTTTTTGGAGACCAGACCTTTCGATGGTTCATGCTTTCTATGTCTATCTATCATGCTTCATGACACGACACGCGGGGTGGTGGGAGCTGGTGGAGCTGTCAGCTGATCGATCCAAGTGGGTGGGGAGTGGGGGGCATGGCTGGGCATGCATGCAGGTCCGCCAGTCGGCCCGGCCTCTGGCGTGGTGCTGCCGCTGCATTCGCTGAAGAAGAGAGGTGCGACTTGATTGGAGGCACTGGAGGCGATGGTGGGGAAGGGAAGGTTGGGCCGGGCCGTGAGGAGCTGATGGCGCTGGCCAGCGCGGGGTGTGAGATGTCGTCGTCGTCGTATACTGCTGGCCCTCGCCCTCAGTTGCCAGGGCTGTGGGCTGCAGAATTGGCGTCGGTGGCGTCTACGCGGGCTCTGCAGCGTGATGGCTGGCGGGACTGCGAGGCCGGCGGCAGCGGAAGGAGAGGCTGGGCACGAGCCAGGAACAGGCTGGCCAGGTCCGCAGGTGGCTGCGCTCGGGCGAGGCGCGCGCGCGCATGGCAGGCCGAGCAGGCTCGGCATATACGGTGAACCCCCGATGTCGCGATGCCGGTCCCGCTTTTCCGCGATCGTTTCGTGAAATCGAAAAGGAATTTTCTTTTTGCAGGGTAATCGGATTTTCGCTATTTGGTCGTGTGGGTGTGTATTCCGGGATTAGTCAATGGTACCGCGTCGCCGACGCGGGCGCCTTGCGGGCAGAGCCCTTAGCCACCCTTTGTCTTGCGCGGTCAAAATTGCCGCCGTTTTACGCGGCACGACACTAGGCACTGGACTGGCGCGCACTGGCACTAACACAGGTACACCACGGGAGCCGTTCGAGAGAAGCCGCGAGAAGGGCTCGGCAGGCGTCAGCGTCGTCGCAGAACGAGGCCGAGGAGACGGCGATGAGGCACAGAGGATGGCGGGGCAGGGGAGAGAGAGAAAGAACGACGAGAGTGGGACGACCGCGCGAAGTGGCATGAAGGTCGGTGGCGAGAGACTGCGATTTCTGAGCCCTGGCTGTCAGGCTGTCAGGTGCTGTCAGGTGATCTGTCGGGCTGTCGGGCACTGTCAGGCACTGTCAGGTGCCTCTGTCAGACCAGCTGTCAGGTGCTGTCAGTGCTGTCGGGTGCTGTCGGGTGCGTGTCTGACATCAGAGGGGATCTGTAGCTGTCGGGTGCTGTCGGAGCTGTCGGGTGTTGCTGGCAGACGCTGTCGGAGCTGTCGGAGCTGTCAGGCTGCTGCTGCTGTCAAACGTAGGGCCGGTGCTGTCAGGTGCTGTCAGGTGGTGCTGTCGGGGTGCTGTCAGGCTCTGACACACACCAGCCACACTTATGACACTATCAAGAGGAGACCAGCAGGACTCTGCTACACATACTCTAGTCTCTACTCTGCCTCCGGTCCCACCATCACGCCGGCAGCGGCGGCCGCCTGGGGAGCGCAGATGGCGGCGCAGGCGCAAGCGCAGGCGGCGGCACAGACGGCGGCGGCCACCCCCACCCAGACGCCGTATAGGCATATATGACTGTAGGGCCCCAGAAGGCTAGCTGGTAGCTTCATTTGTAGTAGCACAGCCGCGGGTCCGCAGAGGTGGGGCGGGAGGGTTGAGAGAGTCGAAGAGAGAGACCCATGACCATCCCATGACTACATGGACATGGACCACACTCACATGTCTTTGCATGAATATAGTTTTGTTATACCCTCATGGGGCACAAGAAAGAGGCTGCACGGCCTGTGTACGGTCTGTGCTGCTCAGGTGCTGCTGTCGGGCTGGTCGGGCTGTCGGGCTGTCAGCGCTGCTGTCAGGCCACTGTGAGCTGTCGGGCTGTCGGGCAGCTGTAAGGCAGTCACGTTAGGGCCTGACAGCGACGGGTCGCCTCTGATGTCAGGCTCTGCTGTCAGGCTGTCAGATACGTGCTGTCAGCCTCTGTCAGTAGAAAGTGCGCTGCAGTGTCAACGCTGTCAGGCTGTCGGGCACTGTCAGGCGCTGTCCGGGGTTTGCTGTCAGGCTGCCAGACCAGGGCTCAGTGCGATTTGCACTGCTGCCGTAGGTGCCTCTGTTTTGGCACATGGACGCAAACAGTAGACCCCAGTCGCCGCGGGTGAAAGAACTAAAACGACGACCACGCTCACAAGCAGAGAGACATTGGGTCGGACTTTCGCGCTTTCTCCCTCTCTCACGGAGCTCTTACCTCTCCTCTGCCCCTAGGATTGCCCCCTCTGTTCGCACGACTGCACTGTGCATGAGCGCCGCCGCCGCCAGCCACGGCGGAGGGGGTGAGGCCCGCGAGGTGCTCACCGACGCACAGAAGGAGGCTTGCGAAGCGAAAGTGCGCGTTGACACCGCTCAGACATTCCGCTCTGCCGACGGCGACGACGAGACCGATGCGCTCACGCGAAAGCTCGCGTCGTACGTGGCGCTCACACTCGCGTTTGCTGAGTCGGTCTTCGACTCTCTGTCGACCGTCCTTGTGCTCGGCGTGGCCATGCCTGTGCTCCTGGGCTTCGTCTACGCGATGCTCCTCTACTTTCTGGCGGGCTTAGTCATCTGGCTGTTGGTTACGCTCCTGATCCTTGGCATGTGCTTCCTCGACTTTCTCCTCTGCGCGCACGCTGGTTGGATTGTCCTACCCTCTTGGCTCGTCGGCCCAGCCAACTCGACTGCTGTCCTCTCCGGTTCCGGTGCCGAGGTGGCGCTCCTCGGCGGCGATTCGTCCGCTTCAAACGAGGACCTCTACGGATTTCTCGCCGTGGTGGCTCTCGCAGTGACCCTGATGCTGCTGCTCTGGATTTGCTTTTCCTACAAGGCCATCGTGCGCACCATCGCCATCACGGAGGAGGCGACTAAAGTCTTCTCGACGCTACCTGCCTTGATGGTGTGGCCGTTCGTCGAGCTGACCTTTTTGATTGGCGCCCTCGTCTACGGTATCTTTGCACTCGCGGTCATATGTCACCCGTCCGTCTGGGGGGGCGACTCGCTGACGGCGCTCTTTGCGGTTTGCCAGGTCGCCGGCACCCTCTGGATGATCCAATTCATCCACGCTTGCGACTACACGACCATGTCTGCCGCCGTTGCCTACTGGTTTGTGACCACCAACGCGCAGAACGATGGATGCTGCGGCGCGGAAAAGTGCTGCAAGGGGTGGGTTGCGTTTTGCGGCGTCCCCAAGCTGCTCGATGCAGCATGGACCGTATCTTCTCGCCACCTTGGTTCGCTCGCGTTTGGAGCGGCGACCATCACAATATGCCAACTTATACGGCTTGCGCTGCACTCCATCCACTCCGCAACCAAGCAGGCTGCGCAGCCTCTCCCCTGCCACACAAAGCTCAGCACCCTTCCTTCTGAGCCCGACTCTTTTGGTGGTACCCGGGTAGGCTGGAGCGGACGGCAACTGCCTCGTCAAGATGGCCTTCCGCTGCGCCATGTGTGCGCTCTGGTGCCTCGAGAAGTCCATCGAGTTCGTGTCGTATTACGCCTACGTCAACATTGCGATCGACGGCACCTGCTTCTGCGTCGCGTGCAAGGATACCTTTGGACTCATCATCAAGTACCCGGCGCAGACCGCCGTGAACAATCTCGTCAAGAGGCTGCTGTGCGGTGTCTTGCTCGGCCTATCCACCCCTTGCATCGCTGCGGTTGCAACGTTCCTCTATCTCGACGGGCAAGAAGATTTCACCGAGAAGCACACGCCGCTCTACCCTGCTGGGACCGTTTTTGTCCTCGCTTTCTTCGTCGCAGGAGGCATCTCCAACGTCTTCGAGGCGATTCTCGACACGGTTTACCTCTGCGCCTTCCAGGACATGGATCTCAACTCACCACCAATCTACCTCTCCGACTCGATGCGAGAGGCACTTGGCGTGGACGCTGCTGAGGAGGAGGCAGGCAAGAGCGCCGACTACTACAAGAAGGCGTCATCGGATGCTGGGAGGGGGAAGGTTCAGCCCTCCGTGGGAGGTCCGGGGGGTTCGATGCTCTGAAGTGCACATGCGGGAAAACACATACCTCGAGGTACGTTACCAAAACACACGCGTAATGTTTAAAAACGTCACGACTCAGAGACAGAGCAGACCGACAGGTGCAGAGCTATCCCTCTCCGGCCTCAAGCAGGCGAAGCAGTTCGTCCTCTGGAAGGGCACGCGCGGTCGCCTCCTCCTTGAGCAGGAGCAGGAAGTGGCCGCATTCAGCAAACGCTCGCCGCGCCGTCTCGAGGTCCTTGTCGTCCTCGATTTTGATGCGGAGCGTCTTTCGCAGCTCCGCGGCGGCCCCGGAGCACATGAGCAGCTCCACGCCTCCAATTCCCCGCAGAGGTCCATCCTCGGCAGTCGGCCGAGAGCCCTCTGCGGAGCGTTGTGTAAGCTCTCGCCGCGCATGCGCCCCACTTCCCGGTTCGCTCACACTCTCGGCGTCCTCGCCCGCGTCCTCGCCCGGCGTGGGTGAAGCCTGGCCCTCTGTTGCCCCTTCCTCGGCTTCGGCCGCCACCTCGACTGCCGGGGTTTCTCGGGCCATGGCCGCAAAGTGGGCGGTCAACGCCTGAAAAAGCGCGCCCTGCCGACAGCCCTGCTGTAGGGCCAGCCGAGCAAGCGCGGTACAAAAGGTGAGCGAGCGAACGACGCATTCGCTAGCTGATTCGACTGGCCGCGGTCCATCCCAGCCGCATCGCAGCAGCATCAGCGCCTCGTCGGCCCTCTGCTGCAGAGTGCCGGCGGGTGGGCTCTGCAAATGCTCGGAGACGAGTGTTTTGAGGGCGGAAGCATCGCCCCCCTCGTCCACAGCCTTGACGTCCTTTGCGACTACTGCGGCGTCTGCGGAAGAAGCACCAGCATCGCTGCCCTCGCCGCCTCCTTGCGCGTCGGCCTCGACCTTCGGCTCGCTCTCAATTGCTTTGGTGGCGGCCTCTGACGCCGGCTCGTTCTCCGCCGCAGGCGCAGCCCTCTCGGGCCTCGGAGCAGCGTGGTTCTGGTTGGCCAGCTTGATGGCGACCTTCGGTGGTCGGCTCATGCCCGACGCCGTGGGCGCCGAGAGCTCACGCGAGTGAAGTTGCTTACGCATTGCCGTTGGTGAGAGCGGCAAGTGCGATGCATCCTCCGAGAAAGGCGATGTTGCGCTCTTGCCGCTGTGGTGCGCCGAGCGTCGGGCAACCGGTGAAGGAGAGCGACACGTCTGGTGAAGGGCCGGCTCTCTCGACGCATCGCTGTCGGCCGCTGAGCGGCAGAGTGACGTCTGCGACGAAGAGGCTGCGGATCCGCCATTTGCGGAGCGATCCATGGCGGCGTGGAACGACGGATTCGACGTCAGCGAAACGGTGGCTGTGCTCACAGCCGGCGCCCGCCATGACGCTGGGGCACCGAGCTTGAAGGGCGACGGAAGCTTGCGCCCCATCGCCTGCTCCCCGGCTGCCGGCAGCTGGCCAGGAAGCTGGATCGCTGGCGGCCGCCGGTTTGCCTCGAGCTTGGTGCGGGAGCGGAGGGGCAGCACCTCTTGTGAAGGGTCCCACGGCGCACGGGTCGGCAAGTCCCTGCTCGCGTGGTGGTGAGCGTGCGCATGGACGGCGGAGCTGAGCGGAAGTCGCCCCCGCAGGCCAGCGTGCGACGTGGCCGCTTGCGCCACGGGCCTCGCACCAGCCCATGCATCACCCGCCGCCGGGTTGCGAACCGGCTCCCGGTCTACCTCTGCGCCATGCCAAAGCCACCTGTTCTGCGTGCGTATTGGGGACGTCTGAGCGAGCTGCCTTGCCTGTGGCATGGGCGCTGACGTCTGCACCATTCCGCTCTGGGCAGCCGGGTGGATCCGCGGAAGGCTGACCGCGGCGGTGCGGCTGCTGCCCTCCAACTCGGCCGGCCTCGGGCCACGGCTGCTGCTCGGGCCGGCGGAGGAGAAGCCAGCCTCGTGGGGCTCGCTAGCCGGGCCCGACGGCTGTTGGCGTCTCCGCGGCCCACCTTTTCCTTGCCTGGGTTGAGATTGCTGCAACGGCGGCTGTGGTGGCGGCTGTGGTGGCAGCTGCGGTGGCGGCTGCAGGTGAGGAGGCTGCTGCGGCGGCGGCGGCTGCAATGCCGGTGGTGGCTGTGGCGACTGTGTCGATGGTGTCGGCTGTGCTGGCTGTGGGTACGGGGGCTGTGACGTTGGTGATGGAGGTGCCGGCTGAGACCGAGTCGGCTGAGGTGGACGTGGCAGCTGCGACGGCCGCGGTGGCTGCCGGGTCTCGGGCGGAGGCCGTGTCAGCGGCAGCTGTGACTCCTGGGACTGATGCGGTGGTTTAGGCTGCTGCGGTGGTGGCGGCTGGGGCTGCTGCGGCTGCTGTCGGTGCTGAGGCTGTGGGAGCTGAGACCGTCCGCGTGCGCCTCGGGCCACGTGGCCGCCCCGCTGAGGCGCCCTCCGGCCCCTGCTGCCAGTCGAGTTCAGAGCCCTGCTCAGAGCAGCGGCATTCGCTCGCGCCATAGCCGCCTTGCGGGCCTCATCCATAGGCGCTGGCGGGCTCGAGGCCCACGGATCGCGGTGTCGGCCGTTTCGCAAACTCATCGCAAACTCATGCGTCCACCACCACGCCATCAGGCAACCGCCCCAGGCCCCGCCGCACGCCCCACGCCCCACGCCCCACGCCCTACGCCTACCCCACCCAGCCCCACGCCCCACGCCCCAAAGCGCGCACACGACAGTCGAGTAAAATTGGAAGCCGCTGGGTCCCACGAAGAAAGGTGATAAACGAGCTGTGCCCCTCCGTTACCGCGATTGAATTCTTGAATTCACGCTGTTCGCCTTTGCGTTTTTCGAGGACGTGCGATTCGTGTGATATGGCGAGCGAGGCAAGCGCGGCGGCGCTCCAGATGCGGGCCGACCTGGCGGCAGGTCGCATGTCGATGTCCGAATACGCGCGTCAGGCACGCGCGGCAGGCGAGACCATCGGCGCCGTCGCCGCCGTGCTCAAGGAGCACGCAGCCTCGGCGAAGCCCACCGCGACGCAAGCAGAGGCTGCGGGCCCTGCGGAGGCGTCGGCCGAGACGATCCCTGCGGGCACCTACTTCGGGCGCACGCACGGAGGGCCTGTCCACGTCGTGGACGGGATCTATTTGCCGGTCGTGAGCGCGGCTGGCGACGCCCCTCCGGCGGAGGGTTCTGTGGAGGCGTCGCTCGCATGGCTGCGCGCGCAAGGCGGGTGGGGAGCGCGCGCCGCCGAGCGGCTCGGGCCGGACAACGACTTTCTTCTCGACCTGGACTTGAGCGACACGAGCGGCGGCGGCAAGGTCGCCGGCGGAAAGATCGGGCCAGAGGCCGCGATGCACGTGGCGCGCGCCCTCGCCGACAACCGCGTCCTCACCAGCCTCAACCTCGGCGACAACGCGCTGGGAGCGGAGGGTGCTCACCACCTCGCAAGGGCGCTCACCACCAACTTGTTGCTGACCGAGGTCGTCTTGTCGGGCAACGGGCTCGACGACGCCTCAAAAGCCGTGCTCACCTCCGCGTGGGGCGATCGCGTTCCAGCGGGGCTGCAGCTCGACTGAGGTGAGAGAGAGCTCCACCGAGAGGATTGAACAAGTCTACATCGACATGTACTCCATGGCATACACTACGTGCATGTGTGTAGCATGTACCAACGTACAGAGCCTTTCGATTTTTTTGCTTCCCCTATGAAGTGATGCGAAAAACTGTGATGCGAAAAACTTAAGCCCAATTTTTCACCCCGCAAATTCTTTTTCGGCTTGGGCCGCTTGGCGCCAGGAGGCGCAATCCATGTGGCTCATCGCGGACGGGTCGCAGACCTTGGGCCGCCTTCCCGTGCCGGGCAGCGAGGGCCCGTACACCGTCGGGCGGCACGAGTCGGCCGACGTCACCGTCACCGGCGACAAGTCCATATCGCGCAAGCACCTGGAGCTGCGTGTGGGCGAGGACGGCCGCACCCTCAGGCTGACCGACCTCGGCTCCAAGTTTGGCACCTCCGTGGACAACTCCAAGGTTGACCCAGGCGGGACGGCCAGCCTCGTCGACGGGGCCTCGCTCTCGCTCGGCGCAAAGGTGCTGACGGTGCGGCACGAGCCGCTCGTGCTCTGCTACTCGGGGCTGTCCAAGGCGGACACCGAGGTGGTGCAGGCCGCAGCCGCGCGGCTCGTCGGCGTGAGCGCGAGCAAGGAGTGGGCCGACGGCCACACCTCCCACCTCGTCATGTCCAAGATCAAGCTGACGCCAAAGCTGATGCTGGCGCTCGCGCACGGCTGCCCGGTGGTCGCGCCTGCCTGGGTGGAGCGGGTGGCCGCGCGCAAGGCCGCCGCCGAGCCGCTGCCTGACCCGAGCGCCGTGGGCTGCTCCCCCACCGACGCGACCCAGCCGGACATCCCGGCCGGCTGCCACGCCGTCCGTCCCGAGAGGAGGAGCCTCTTCCGAGGCAGGAAGCTGGCGGTGCTGCCTGGCGGGGAGGCGTCGAGCCGAGGGCACACGGTGTCGCTGCTCTCGCTCATGGGCGCCGAGGTGGTCGAGGCGGACCAGGCCGATGCCGCCTCGCTCTCGTCGCACGTCTCTGCCGGCTTCGAGTCTGCGCACTCCCGCCGGGGCTAGGGGGAGGGCCTAGGGGAGGGGGGGAGGGGAGGGGGGGGGGGGCGGACAGGGGAGCGGGTCGGGTGGCGTGGAGCCGTCTCCCCTCCCCGCGTGGCAGGTTTGTGATGCCCGAGGGCGTGAGCGCGGAGAGCACCCTGGCGGACCTCGCCGCGGCGGGCGGCCGCGCCTTCAACGCCGGCCTCGTCCGCCTCGTCTTGCTCCACGCCTCCCTCGACCACTTCCAGCCCCTCCCCACCCCCGCACCGCCGCCCGCCGCCGCCGCGCCGCCTGCAGCCGCCAAGCCAGCCTCCAAGCCGCCCGCCAAGCCGCCGCCGGCCCCCAGACCCGCCCCCGACCCCGCCTCTGCGGCTGCTGCCTCTGCGGCTGCTGCCGCCTCCCCGGCCATCGGAGGCGGCAGCGGCGGAGGGGGCGGAGGCGGAGGCGGCCAAGCCTTCCTGCGCGACATGACGCCCGTCTCCACGCGGGTGTCGCCCACTGCTGCTGCGCCGACGGAGGAGGCGGGGCCTGCGGAGACGCAGATTCCGACGCCGGTGCCAGAATTGGAGCGGCGGCGGCGGAGGGTTGGGATTCGCTCCTCGTGAGGGTGCGGTATTGCGGGTCTAGGTCGAGGCGGCCGCGCTGCCGGGGAGAGCGCGGCAGCCGGGGGCGAGCCAGCGGCGAGCGAGGCGCGTGGTGGTTGCGTGAGTAGGCTGCAGTCTACGACGAGGTGGTCGACAGTGCAGTCGCGCCGCGCAAGGAGGAGGAGGGCGGCGAGGGGGCGGACAGGCCCGCGAGGCTGCCGGGCGGAGTGTGGCGCGTGCGGGCTCACGCGCCGGGAGGTGGGCGAGATACGGGGAGATATGGGGAGATGTGCCACGCGTTGGGAGAGCTGCGTAGCCCGCTGCCTCGTAGCTGCTCCCCTGGGCGCTTTCCCCCCCCCCCGCCCCCCCAAGGCCTTCTCCCCTCCCCTCCGACTCCGCCCCTGCCCCCCGCCCCTCTCCCCTCTCCCCACGCCCTGCCCCTCTCTCGACGCTTCTTGCGCGCGAGCCCGCCCCGCCAGCCCCAGAGGCCCTCTCCCCTCCCCTCGCCACCCAGGTGTGAACGACTTCTTCTCGAGGCCCGGCGGCGCGGCCAGCGGCACGGACCCCAAGATGCCGAGCGTGGCTGCCGACGTGGTGGGCAAGCGGACTGCGGTGGAGCCGAGGCGCGCCCCCCGTCCCCCTCCCCTCCCCTCCCCCCCTTCTCAAGCCTCGCTGCACGCCCGCGCGGCCATCTCCACACCGCTCTCCCCTGCTCGCAGCGCGCTGGTCGGCAAAAAGCACTTTCAAAAGAACGCCGTGCGGCAGGGCCGCTCGCTCGGCGTCGAGCTCGAGGTCGAGGTGCTCGGCACGGGCTCCGAGTGGCAGGCGGACGCCACGCGCCGCGCCGGCTACGAGGAAGGCGCCGCAAACGAGGCCGACGCCCTGTTTGATGAGGCGACCGCGGCCCGGCCGACCAAGCGGTCCCGCCGCTGAGGCCCCATTGCGATTGCCTCCTCCGCGCGCGGCTCACAACAACGTCGAGGCGCGGCAGCCGCTGGGGGTCGAGACGCAGAGGCTGCGAGACGGGAGTTCAACGGGAAGTCCTCTTGCACGCCCCGGTGCATGTACGTAGAGAGAGTGGATATTTAGTTGAGTCAGGTCAAACTGGTCCGCAAGGAGCTTGAGGGTAGCTGTAGCTACGCGGTGTTGTCGAGTGTCGGTCGGCTTTCCAAAGCCGAAGCTTGGTTACCGAAGAAAATTCTGTATTCTCCAAACGAGATGGAGAAAAGGAATCGAGATACCGCGATATGCGATAAATGAAAGCTCGCCACAGCTCGCCGCGCGCGGGCGCCGCGGCCGGCGGGGGCCGCCCGGCGCCGGCCGCGGCCCGGCTGCGGCTCGCGCCGCGTCGCGGCTCGCGCGCCGCGCTTTTGGCGTCTCGCCTCTCGCTCTGACGTCGCTGAGCCTGAGGCTCTCTGTCCGACATCGATGGCTGGACCGGTTGTGTCTTTTTTATCGGTGTGCGCGCACACAGTCGTCACACGCACACACACACACACACACACACACACACACGCACGCACGCACGCACGCACGCACGCACGCACGCACGCACGCACACAGCTATCAGTATCATACTGCTGAGACGACGGGTTGCTCGCGATATGGCGCAATGGCAGCGGTGGCGGGCACTTTTAGCGCTATTCCCGGCCCGCCGTCGCCGTCACCGCCATCCTCGTCCTCGCTGCCGAAGTCGCGATCGTCCAAGCGCGTCACGTGATGGACCATCCAGCAGCCTGCGCCGGGAGGCTCCGCTGACCAGCCGCCCTGCATAGGGTCGTCCTCGTAACACGCGGGGCGAGTAAAGGGCTGTCTCGCGAGTAAGAAGTCGAACTCCACAGGTCGGCCCGCGAGTGCAAAGCTCATCCCGCCGAGGCTCGCCCGGCCGCTCGCCGTGGGCCAGCACCGGACACGGAACAGCTCGCGGCTGAGAGCGCTCAGCCCAGCGTCAAGCGGAAGCGCGCCGAGGATGGCAAATCGCGCGCACCGCACGAGCGGCCTGTATGTGGGGAGCGTCTCGTACTCAGGCGGTTGCCGCCAGACTCGCTCGTCTTCGAAATGCGGTACGCCCAGCAAACGCTTATTCTCTGGGCTGGAGAAGCGGTAGATTCGCCGATTATCGCCCGCTTGTAAAGCCTGTAAGTGCGTCTCAATCACCTGCTCCGCGGTCAAGTCAGGTGACGGGAAAACATCGCGCACACGGCTCGCCACGGCAAAGGCTGGCGCATTGGACACGATCAGTAGGAGCATTCTTTGCCGGCGTTTGCGCCTTGTACGACCTGGGTGGATACCGACGTGCTCGCAAGCCTGTTATGCGTCGCTCGTCAGCCGCCTGCTGCCGCCGGGCGGCCGCTCCTTCTGGTCGCGTGCAGCTTTTTTTTTTCAGTGTGTGAAGTTCAACAGGGTTTATAAACTTTTTTTTTGGTATGTGGCTCTAACGTACATTCCCGGAGGAGGACTGCTGACAAGGTTTGCGATGAGGAGTGAACCGAAGGGTTTCTCGGGGTTAGTGCACCACTAACCGCCTCTGCAAGAGCACTGCGACGGATCGGGCTCATACTAGCACCCACCTCGCGAGCCGACGTTCTGGCTCAACGAGGCTGCTGCTGGCACTCGGGGCCGACTTTCTGGCCCAGCGAGGCCGCTGGCGGGGCACACGGCGGCACGGGTCACTCCTCAACACAAACCCCGTCGAAGCAGGAAGTGAGGTCAGGTGTGTGTGTAAAGGCGGCGCGGCACTGCAAGGGGCAGCGGTAAGGCGGCGCGGCGGCAACAGACGGCAGGCAGGGCATCGGACGGCGGGACAAACGGCACGGGGCGTGGCACTGTAGGAGCGGCGGTACGGCGGCACGGCGGTAACGGACGGCAGGGGGGGCGGCGGGCTAAACGGCAAGGGCGGCGCGGCACGGAGGAAGGAGCGGCACGGCAGGGAGGAGCAAGGACGGCGCGGTAACGGCAGGATCACGGATAGGCGTGGCACGGATAGGAGCGAGCGAGCGGCTAGGTGGCGGGAGGGCGAGGCGAGGGTGGCGGCGGGTGGATCACGAGGAGGTAGAAGGTCTGGCGCGAGCGGGTGAGCGAACGGCGAGCGAGCGGCTAGGCGGCGGGGGTGAGGGTGGCGGCGGGTTGATCACGAGGAAGTAGAAGGTCGAGCGCGAACGTGCGAGCGAGCGGCAGACGAGCGGCTAGGCGGCGGGAGGGCGAGGCGAGGGTGGCGGCGGTGGATCACGAGGAAGTAGGAGGTCGAGCACGAGCGAGCGAGCGAGCGGCGAGATGGGTCACGAGGAAGTAGAAAGTCGGGAGCGGGCGAGCGAACAGCCAGCGAGAGCGGCGAGGCGGCGGGAGGGTGAGGCGAGGGTGGTGGCGGTTCGGATCACGAGGAAGTAGAAAGTCGGGAGCGGGCGAGCGAACGGCGAGCGAGAGCGGCGAGGCGGCGGGAGGGTGAGGCGAGGGTGGTGGCGGTTCGGATCACGAGGAAGTAGAAAGTCGGGCGGGCGAGCAAGCGGCGAGCGAGCAGCGAGGCGGCGGGAGAGGCGAGGGTGGATCACGAGGAAGGAGAGATTCGGGCGATCACGAAGAAGTAGAAAGCCAGGCGAGCGGGCGAGCGAGCGAGCGAGCGAGCGAGCGGCGAGGCGGCGGGAGGGTGAGGCGAGGGTGGTGGCAGGAGGAGGGGGCGAGGGCGAGGGCGGGCGGGCGACAGGCGAGACGACAGGGCGGCGGCCAAGCTGGCGTGGTGGTCGGCGAGAGGCGGCGAGGGCGGGCAGGCGACAGGCGAGACGACAGGGCGGCAGGCAAGCTGGCGTGGCGGTCGGCGGGAGGCGGCGGGAGGTGAAAGGCGAGGGCGATGGTGGGCGGGCGAGAGGCGACAGAGACGACGGGTTGGCGGACGAGCTGGCGGCGGGTCGGCAGGCGGAGGCGGGAGGCGGTAGGCGAGGGCGAGGGCGGGCAGTAGAGCGCGAAGTTGAGACCGCTTGACCTTCGACGGGAAGATTGCCCGCCCGTGGCCAGACCAGTGTGAAGGTGAAGACCCCTTACGAGCGGGCGGGCAGGGCGGGCTTTTGGTGTTTATAAACACGGTGTTTATGAACCCGTGTTTAATTGAACACCGCGCCGCTGGCGACCGCCCCGATAAATGAACTAAACAAACAATTTACATCGTTCATAAACTTTTTTTGTTGTGTTAAGCAGAAACTCTCGAAAAAACGGCGCACAACCATACCTCGCGCGCGTGTCCGTGTGTATACGGAGCAGGGACTCCTGTCGCGCCTGGGAATCATACGCGAACGTGGGGGAACTTTTCCCAATCAGGACCCCCCCCCCCCCCGCCGCCGCCACCTCTTTCAGTCCGCGTCCACATCCACGGCCGAGGAGGAGGAGCCCGCACCCTTGGACTTGTTCTGCGCCATCAGCGCCATGCGGTAGGCCTGCGCCGCGTCGACAGGTCCATGCCCAGCTCAGCCGGCGAGAAGCCCGCGTCGATCATCTCCTTGAGCCCTTTGGCCGTCTCCTGCTCGGTGAGGCTGGGCGGCGTGTCGCGCACCACGGTGTGCTGGAACTGCTCGTTGAGCTGCTCGCGGTAGATCTTGCGGTACTTCATGATCCTGACGTGTGCGAGCGCCTTGGTGGAGAGCCAGGTGCCGCCGAGCTTGTTCTTGGTCAGCTTCAGCGGCGTGTTGCACGGCTTGCCGTCCGAGTCGCGCCGCAGCACGCAGACGTGCGTGAAGCCCTTGGCGATGAGCGGCGCGCTGCGCCGCCCGCCCGGCAGCAGGCGCAGGAACTGCTTCTCCGTCCAGATCGCGGCTGTCGGCGCGCGCTTGCCTGGCGTGTTGGGTCCGACGTTCGACGGCGTGAAGGGGTCGTGCCGCTGGCGAGCCAGGCGCGTCTGCCATTCGCGATTCTCGCGATTCCGATTCCAAATCTCAATGCCAAAATTAAGGCTCTGCATTCACGGCAATAGGGACACCCTTCCCATTCTGATGCAGCGTCTTCGTGCTGCCGGGCTCGCGCGGCCGGCAGCGGATGATCTGCCTGGGTATCATGACCTCCTCTCGGCAGCCGCGGCCCGGCCCGAGGGAATAGAATTCAGGTTTCGTCCCCCCAGCTGGTCCAGCGTCCGTCCCTCCGAAAGACAAGAGTTAATGCGTGAACAGGGACGAGCGACCGATCGAAGAGGGACGCGCGAACAGGGCCCTGTTTATTGAGTTTATGAACGAGGTTTATCAGTTCAAATAAACGCGCGTTTAATTGAACTTCACGCGGGAGCGGGCGATCCTGTTAAATAGTCTTAAATAGTCGTGAACCAGGTGTGTTTATAAACTCTTAGTTAGTCCGTGTTTATAACATTCACACACTGTTTTTTTTGAGAGCTTTCGATGTTGAACAGGACACACTCGTGGCACATCGCTCTCGGGCCCCCACAGACATCCCGCCCACCCGCCGCCCCCGCGCGCGCCCCACCCCGGCCGGGAGAGAGGGGAGAGGGGAGTGACAGTTTGGGGTCGAGATACCGACCGCACACTCACTCCATCCATGTGCGAGAACGCAGTGTGTGTGTGTGTGTGTGTGTGACGTGTGACTCACTCGCTCACTCACGAGAACGCAGAGAGAAATGAAAGCCGACCGGCCCCCAAGTCCGGCTCACGCGCCCCGAGCTCACCATCTACCGCACAATCCGCACTGAGCACTTTCGCCCCCTCGCCCCCACGCCCCACCCCATCCACCTCGCCGAGTGCCGGCCGAGGTGCTGCGGAGAGAGAGAGAGAGAGAGAGAGAGAGAGAGAGAGAGAGAGAGAGAGAGAGAGAGAGAGAGAGAGAGAGAGAGAGAGAGAGAGAGAGAGAGAGAGAGAGAGATTTGTTTTGTTTTGCTGCGGAAAATCGCGCGATCTCGGGCGATCTCGGGCTGCGATTTTTTTTCAGCTGGTGTTCTCTCGGTTCTCGAGGGGGATATCCGTTGGGCGCGTTGGGTAGCGAGGATTGGTGTGACGCGATCCACGCAGGCGTGTTTTCTGACGGCCGACCGTCAGTGCACGGAGCCTGCCCCTTCTCTCCCACCGACTGCCCCGGCTAGTTTCCGAGGTCGCGCGCGGGGAGTGACTCGAGGAGTGACTATCAACCCCTGCGCCCCCCGAGACCTAGCGCGGGTGGGTTGCTTGGAGGCTGGTTGGAGGGGGCTCGCTGCAGGGAAGAGGGCGGTGTGTAAGCAGCCGATCCCCGTAGAGCCGTAGTCCGCCCCGTTCCTCCCCATCGGGCAGTGTTTTACTTTTCCTGAGCCCTCTTGTCTGACAGCCTGACAGCAAACCCCGGACAGCGCCTGACAGTGCACGACAGCCTGACAGCGCTGACAGCACTTTCTCTGACAGCCTGACAGCACGTATCTGACAGCCTGACAGCAGAGTCTGACAGTCGAGGGGCTCCGTCGCTGTCAGGCCCTAACGTGACAGCTTCGTGACAGCTGCCCCGCGACAGCCCGACAGATCACCTGACAGCACCTGACAGCCTGACAGCCAGGGGTCAGTACTTTTCAGAAGGTGTCCCCAAGCCCCGTGCACGGCATGTCGATTTTGGAAGGGGGCCAAGTCCGTGCACTGACTCAGAGGCGTAACACCACGATCTCCTCTCTCGCTCTATCTACCCAAGTCCTCGAGAACCTGGAGAGAGAGAGAGAGGATTATATGCGTTGAGGCCTTGGGCGTGCCGCCCCGCTGGCGAACCCCGGCTCGCATGACGGGCACCTATGAACAGGATCTCACTCTTTTGGCCTCCAGCCAGAGCCAACGAGGGGCTGCTTGAGCGGCGGGGCGGCGCGCCATCGTGCCGGCACGGGGCGGGCGCGCCATCGTGTGGCCATGGACGGGTCGTTGGCGGCGAGACGCCGCCTCGCGTAGAGCTGGCGCATGGCCGCGAGCTTTCGGTCGGCGTTGAGCATCTCGACAGCGTCAGAGCCAACCGTCTGCCTGCCCACGGGATGGAATGCGATGGCGCTGGGCTGTACCGCCAAATCCATCGTTGCGGTCACATTCGAAGAGTCAAAGTAGGCCCATTTTTGCGCCAGCGACGGCGGGGACGCCTCACCTCGCAGCAGCCGATTCAAGAACTCCTGATCGCTGATCATCTTCTTGCTCGTGACTGGCTCGCGGTTGATAGCGTCCATCCAGCGCTGCAATAGGTCACGCGCCGCATGGTTGTTTCGCACCAAATAAAAGCCGCTGTTGATCATCTCCGTGCCGCCGATCTCGAGGCGGTTGTCCTCGCGCATGAACGCCACCGACGGCGCGGCGGCGCTGCCGGTGCCGGTGCCGGTCCCGGTTCCGGTGGGTGTGAGGGCACGGATGAGCCCGGAGTAGGCGGACAGAGGCATCACCTGCGGCGGCATACGCACCTGTTTTAATCAAGTAAGTGGGCCAGAGAGAGCGAACATGGCGGGGTGGCGAGACGCGCACGTCAACATCGGTGAAGAGGAGAAGGTCGCCCTCGCTGGCCTTGCGAACCACAGAGAGGGTGGTCGCCACCTTTTGTCGGGTCGCATCGCGCCAAACATAGTCGCCGTACTCCCCGTTGGCTAGTGGAGGGGGCGTGCTGCCGTTCGTGGTTCGCATCCATTTCCGATACGTTGCTCGCGAGAGCATGTTGCGGCGCACCCTCCGCCATGCAGAGCGGTGGATTTCCACCGTGTACTCTGTCGTAGAGTCCGATTGAAGCATCTGGCCGAGAAAGCACAGGAAGCACTGCAACAGTGCGCCCGACTCGGGCGTCGCATAGGCCACGATGTGGATCCGGGACGACTGAGGGCGTCCACGAGTTCGCTCCACATCGTGGAGCCGCGCTTGCGTCAGCATGTGAGGAGGACTGTGTGCCGGTGTGCTGTGTTTTTGGCGCGTCGCAGGTCGGCGTTACTTACGTGTCATCGATTTTCCGCGTGGTTTTCTTATTTTTCTTAAGGTTTCTGAAGAAAGAGAAACTAGAAATACGTTGTCTGAAAAAAGAACTCTCCGCCCTCGCGCATGTGCAACGCCGTGTCACCGCCATCCTCTGCCAGGCCGATGCTCCAAGTAAATCTCGGTGGTGGCCGCGAGCAGTGGCTGCGCGTGCCCGCCGAGGCCGAGGCCGAGGGAACGTTGTACACGGCGCTCCGCAGGGCGCTCGGTCTTACCCGCGCCCGCCAGCGCTTGGCAGTGGGCGAGCCGGTTCTCGCTCCCGACGCTGCGACGCTGCGCCCGGCGGTAGTGAGCGAGGCTGCGGCCGGCTGCGCAAACCTCGCAGGTCGCCGCACCGTCGCGTGGACTAGCACTGGCACTGGCACTGGTGCTGCCGCACCACCCGCCACAAGCACCGTCGCCGAAGGCAGGCTCGTTCGGCGTGACGGCTTCTGCTCCCGGCTGCTCGAGGGCTGCGAGCGAGCCAGCGCGGCGGTGCACCGTGGCGGGCGCGTCTCCGTCTGGCGGGCCGAGATTTGGTGCGAGGGCCTCTTCTCTGTCCTCTTCTGGGCGCTTGGCTTCCTCGAGGCGGAAGCCAAAGCCGCCGCGGCGACCGGGAGGCCGGTGCACTTGCTCATCGACTGGACCGACGAACGGATTCTCTTCCACCGGAGCGGCTCGCGCGCGCTGCCCAACGCCTGGAACAGCTTCTTCGAGCAGCCGGGCCGCGCCGGCTCGGAGGAGGAGGCGGAGGCGGCGCGGCTGCCGGACGCGGCTGCGCTCGAGGCGGCGCTCTGCGGCGGCGGCGGCGGCGGCGGCGGCGGCGGCGGCGGGATGGCGTGCGATGTGAGCGTGGCGTACGGCGAGCCCTTCTTCTCCAAGATGGGGTCCTTTCGCGGCGCAGACGAGTGCGCCGAGCCGTGCGAGGGAGGAGGAGGGCTGCGGGGCGGGAGGCTGGACGAGGGCAGCGCCGAGGCGGGCCGCCTCGCGGTCCTCCGGTGGGTGCGACTGCGGCCGCGGCTGCGGCGGCGCGTTGAGGCCGCGCGAGACGAGCTCGGGCTGGGCGACGGGCGCGGCTGGCTGGCGGTGCACGTTCGGCGCACAGACAAGCTGCAGCAGTGCGCCTCGAACGGCCTCGACGTCGCCCGCTGCTCCATCGACGTCGCCGCGCACTGCTCCAGCCTCGGCTGCGGCGGCGCCTTCGTCTGCTCCGACGACGCGCGCCTCAAGGCGGCCCTCGGCCGCTCGCTCGCCGCCGCTGGCCTGCGGGTCGCGGCGCTCAGCGTGGAGCTGTCTGCGGCCGGCAAGGCGGCGCACCTCGACCCGGCCCTCGACGCGCGGGCCAACGCCGAGGACTGCCTCGTCGAGAGCGTGCTCATGGGCCGGCACTGCACCGCGCTCCTCTCCACCTGGTCCAACGTCTCTGTCGGCGCAGTCTTCTTCTCGCCGACCGGCTACGAGCACCGCATGTTTGGTGACGCGCCGCCGCCGCGGCTGCCGCGGCGGGTGGGGGCGGGGGCGGGGGCGGGTGGTGCCGCGGCGGGAGTGGGCGGTCGGGCGCGGTGCGGCGCG
>NW_005196310.1:414404-431904 GCF_000372725.1 Emiliania huxleyi CCMP1516 | reverse complement strand
CCGCTGCCGCCGCCGCCGCCGCCGCCGCCCTCCCAGCCCAGCACCATCTTCACAGAGCTGAGCAGCGCGCTCGAGGCCCTCGACGATGTCGCCCGTTTCGGCCTCCGCCGCTGGACGGTAGACCACTCTGAGGACCTCCCGCCCGCACTGCACAACTTCTCGCTGCCCGACGCGCACACGATCCACATCGCGGAGCCGCTGCTGGCCCTATCCGCCGCCACCGCCGCCGGCCTCGTCGCCTGCATCGTTTGCATCGTATGCCTCGTTCGCGGCTGCCTCTACCGACGCATCAAGAGGGCGCACAAGCGTCTCATGGAGGCGAACCCTCTCCCCACCTCTCCGGCCGCCACACGCCCCCCCCCCCCTCCGCCCCCCACCCACGCCTACACCTCACCCGGAGAGGTAGGGTGAGCGTCGCACTCCGGCCACACTCTGACCTCTCACGCCACCCCTGCCGCGCAGGACGCCGCCTCCGCCGCGGTCGAGCTCCGCGAGGTCGCCGAGGGAGGCGGCAAGAACGGCCACCTCCACACCCCTCCTCCGGGAGGCCGCGTCGCCTCAGGCCGCCGCTCGGACTCGCTCGGCACGCGGACTGGGTCGTCGCACCTCGAGGCGCGCGCCCTGAGGCCGGGGGGGAGCCTTCTCCCGCCCGCGGACGTGTCCCACAACGGCGTGTCGCGTGCTGCTGTAGGAGCGGCTCGAGTCTGTGCTCGCCGAGGTGTGAGCCAGACCTCTCCTAGACCTCTCCTCGCCGAGAGAGGCTGTGATCAGTGTCAGCTCAGCCATCAGACTCCTCCTGCTAGGCGGAGCGGGTTCTGAACGACAAGCCGTCGACGCGCTGGTAGACACAGCATCGAGCGGAGGACACAGTGCCGCGGGACCTCCGCAGCGTCGACGCACGAGGGGGGCGAGGGAGGGCAATCTGACTCGCGCGCCAAACCCCCGCCCGATGCGGCAGGGCGTCAGCTGCGGGGAGGGATAGGCGAGTTGCGCACAGCCACTGCGGGGCAGTTTGCCAGCAGCGCGGTGGTGCTGGTGGGTGGGGATGGGCAGCGTGTAGGACAAGGCCACATCGGGTCATTATCGTCTCCACTCGCGGTCGCTGGCGGGAGAGCCGGGGAGTGGGGTCCGTGGCGGGCGGGCATGGCGCATGGGTGGGGGCGGGGTAGGGAAACACGCGAGTCTGGCAGCATGACTCCTGCGCACCGCGAATGCAATGCTCACGGCTGCGGGGCCCCGCGCGCCGGCCGCGCGCCGCGCGGCCGCGGGACGCGGGTCGCCGGGATGACCGCGAGTGTATTGTGTATATGAGAGATGTACGGACCGTGGTACTACGCAATACATGTTGTTGTACTGTACTGTAAGTATCCACACCGAGCAAAGAAGTAGGAGATCGACGCCACTCATGGCACAAATCTCTGCAACAGCCAACAGCGCAACACGCACTCACAGTCACACAAAAAAGGAACGGCGAACGCCGGGGCGAGGGGGTGAGGGGTAGGGTTGTGAGACACCTCCGGGAAGGGAGAGCGCACACGGGGACCAGGCTGACGTACAAGCCCACCGCACATGCAAACACGCCTCCACACAACACTCTCGTTGTAGTCTGTACGAAGTGAGTCTCACTGCTGTTTGCAGTCCGCGGCGACCTGCTTGTCTGCTTTCTCCGACGCGGAGAGCCCCGCAAGTCGCGCCTAGAGCACAACGAGCTGCCTCAGAAGGGTGGGGCTGACTGGCCAAGGGGCGGGCAGAAACGCGCTTCGAGCGCGGAGCAAGCCGCATCGTGCGGCGCTGACGTCCCCGGTATGACGGGTCGGTACAGCGGATGCTCCCTCGACCCTCGGTACGGTGCGTGAGCGCTGCGCGGCTGGTGGGAGTCTGCGCACGACCCCTCCGAGCTGCTGCCGCCGCAGACGCACACCTGGTGCGCCACGGCGCAAGTAGCGGCGCCCGCAGCCGCGGGACGAGGCAGCATCGCGCTGTACCGCACAACGGGGCTCTCCTCGTCCGCCGCCACCGCCGCCTCTGCAAGGTCAGACGCGTACGAGCGGCAGGCGCTCGGGAGCCCCTTGACAAACTGCCAGATGT
Source organism: Emiliania huxleyi CCMP1516 (assembly GCF_000372725.1). Lineage (NCBI taxonomy): Eukaryota > Haptophyta > Isochrysidales > Noelaerhabdaceae > Emiliania > Emiliania huxleyi. Next base: position 429,816 of record NW_005196310.1, on the reverse strand, counting down.
GCCGCACCTGAGGGGAGGATGGCGGCGGTTGCGCGGTGCGGTGCGCGAGGCGCGGTGGCGGTGAGGGACTCGCGCAGACGGCGGAGCGAGCCCGCCTCGTCCGAGCCGAGAGGTTTGACGAGGAAGGCATCGGCGCCGCGGCTTACGCAGAGCTGCACCAGCTCTATCTGCGTGTGCAGCGACGCCACCAAGATCGCAACGCTCTCCCCAACCAGCGCGCGTATCTTCGGGAGGAGATCGTAGCCGTTCAAGTCGGGGAGCATCATGTCGAGCAGGATGATGGAGAACTGCACACACTTAGGTGCCTCGAGCGTCGCCACTGCCTCCGCGGCCGTCGCGGCAAAGGTCACGTCGAACGTCACGATGCCATCATTCTTCCCGTTTGCGGCGGTGAAAAGTTTGTCGAGGACGAGCCGCTGCATCTCGTCGTCCTCCACAACGAGCACGTTGATCGTACCGACGGGCCGCAGGCGCAGGCTCTCGGCCACGGACTTGGCGACCTCGCTGTCCGACCGCACAGCAGCGGCCGAGGCAATCGGCTCGCACGGACCGGCCATGAAAACAGTCGAAGCCCGCCAACGGGACCTTTCCGGGTCCTGTTCGAGCCGAGATTGGACCATCACACCCCTGTTCCACCCTCGCCCTCGCCCTCGCCCCTCTGAACCACCCGCCGCCCGCCCATGCCGACTTCCGCCAATCCCGCCGCCCTCCCGCCTTCCCGCCCGCCCTCCGCCCTCGCCATCCCCCATTGTGATCTGTGCGTTCCACCCCGTCAGCTCCCTCCCCCGCTTGGCGCCTATCCCGCCCTCCGCCCTCGCCCCCCATCTCCCCCCGCCCCTGCCCTGGCTGGCCTGTGCCGCTGTGGCATCTCCTCCTCATCACGCGCCAAGTGTGTGTGGGAGGCGAGGGAAGTGGACGGGGGGGCCCTGAGTGAGCCGACCTAGCCGCGAAACGGAATGGGGCGCCCAACGCGTGCCGGATTACTGTGCCTTCCCCGGGTACAGCCTTTCGGTTCGTGAAGGGTCGGTGCGAGTCGTGCTTTCCTCGATCCCCCGCCCTCCCCGCCATCTCCGCCCTTTGTTTGGCTCTCCAGCCTTACCAGAATACCACCATCGGGAGGCGGCGAGCAGCGAAATCAGACTCGGTCGAAAGACCCCAATCCCGTGCCTTTCTGGACAGGGTGGCCCGCCCCAACGACCCCTGGAATTGCGACTCGCCGCTTTCCTCCCGCTGTGATTTTGTGTGGTTGTTTTGTTTGAGCTCTGTGTCTTGATCTGCTCTATCGACGAACCTACACACACAACATACATGGACATGGACATGGACATGGACATGGACATGGACATGGACATGGACATGGACATGGACATGGACATGGAGAGAGAAGCCCAAATCACTGTGAGAGTCGTGATTTCCTGTTGGTTTTCAAAAATCTCTCTCTCCCAATCAGCAATCTCCATCGCGACCTGCATTCTTTCGGTCTTTGTTGGCAAGAAGACATTGGTTTTGCCGATTGTCAGGCCTGCTTCTCATACGCCGCTGTATTGAGGGTCAAGAAAAGAGAGGCTGCCCCCCTCCCGCTGCCGCGACGAGGCCGCCCCCCTCCTCGAAAGGGACGGCTCGGGGCTAGGCCGGGAACACACACACACACACACACATAGTACATGGAGGCGCCGGGGTGGATGGCGGGGGCGCGAGAGATTCAGCGGCACTCAGGGTCTGGCACATAAGTCAGGACGTACGAGTTTAGCGCCAGTCTGACGCCATCTGACTCTTCTCTTCCGCCATGGGGCTCGTCTTCTCCAAAGTGTTCTCCAAGCTCTTTGGTACTGCAACGCGCACCCCCTGGCCCCGGCCTGCCGTTGCCGCCCGATCGCACCGCACCTCTCCACTCTCCATCGCGGCCTGCCGTTGCCGCCCGATCGCACCGCACCTCTCCACTCTCATCGCGGCCTGCCGTTGCCGCCCGATCACACCGCACCTCTCCACTCTCCATCACAGGGAAGAAGGACGTGCGCATCCTCATGGTCGGCCTCGACGCGGCGGGCAAGACAACCATCCTGTACAAGCTCAAGCTGGGCGAGATTGTGACGACCATCCCGACGATCGGCTTCAACGTCGAGACCGTCGAGTACAAGAACATCTCCTTCACGGTGTGGGACGTCGGCGGCCAGGACAAGATCCGCCCGCTCTGGCGCCACTACTACCAAAACACGCAGGGCGTCATCTTTGTCGTCGACTCGAACGACCGCGACCGAGTCGTCGAGGCGCGCGACGAGCTGCACCGCATGCTCAACGAGGACGAACTCCGCCAGGCGATCCTACTGGTCTTTGCCAACAAGCAGGACTTGCCCAACGCGATGAATGCAGCAGAGATCACTGACAAGCTCGGCCTCCACTCCCTCCGGCAGCGGAACTGGTACATTCAATCGACGTGCGCGACGACGGGCGACGGCCTCTACGAGGGCCTCGACTGGCTCTCCTCATCAATCTCTACCCTCCCCGCGAGCTGAGGACGCTGCGAGGCCACCTATACGGCCAGAGATAAACTCGTCTCGGGGCGGGCAGATGGGGCACGATGACGGTCTGTAGGCACTGCGACTACAGACCAAGGAGGCCCCCCCGCGTGTGAATCCGTGTGTGTGACCAGTGACCAGGCACCAGCTGCAAACACTCGCATTACCTCCCACCACACAAAAAACCAGCCGCCTTCCGTTACCCCACAAAGAACCCTGCACAAAGATCGCACGGGCGGGGACCTGTTCCTTTTTACCCATCACAGTAAGAGGTGTCCGTTTTTATTTATTTACCTCTGATAGAAGGACTTCTTCGGTTCACTCTTCACTTGATGTTGAGATGGATCTTGCCGCTCTGTGCCGGGTTGTGACGAGGGGTGAGGGGACGGATTTTGAAGATCCCTCACATCAAGATCGTCCGCAGGGCGGGGGGACACATGAGACATGTCCCTAAATCCCATCTCGTCTCAGAGTTTGACCGATTTACTTAATTAAGGAATCGCGGCGGCCCCCACACGCCACAGCTGTGGGGCCGCGCGGGCGCGCCCAGGCATGACGCATGTGGCCCGTGGGCAGGTTTCAGGCTGTGTGCCGGTTTTGTGATATGCCACAATTGCCATCACCCATCAGCCATATGTCTCAGACACCCGTGTCGCACGTCGGCTTTAGATCTACCTTTTGTGTTGCGTGGTCTACTGCACTGTAGAATCGGAGAGCACCGGATCTCGCAAAAGACACGATCAAAATGATACGGCCGCAGAACCCGCCTGACGCTGCGGCAGCGGCCTGCCCTCGCTCAACGCGCTCAGCACCGCATCAACGTCAAAGGCAAAGTCGAGCAGCGGATGACCTCGCGCCGCCGGCGTCACCATCTCAGCCGCCCCCTCGCGCTGCCTCTCTACCCTCCCCGCGGGCCGCTGCAGCACGCTCACCTGCTTGCCTCGCCCGCCAGGCGCGACTCCGAGCGCGACGCGGTTGGCCCTCGACGGCTTGGTGGCGGCGGCGCTCGCGCCTGCCCCCCTCGGCTCGCGCTCCTTGCCCTTCCTTCTCGACCCCGTGGCGACGGCTGCCTCGCCCGCCGCCGGCGCGGGCAGCGCGGCGGGCGGCGGCGGCGGCGGTGGCGCTCCGTCGCCGAGGGCTGCGTCAGCGAGCACGCCGGAGCCAGAGAGCATCTCGAGAAGGGCGGCGGTCGCGCCGGCGTCCTTGCCGCCCGCGGGAGTCAGCTGCTGCGGCCCAAGCTTTGGAGAGGAGGAGGAGGAGGCGCCCGCCGAGGCGGCGGTGGCGGTGGCGGGGGTGGCGGCGGCGGCGGTCTGCTTCTTGCCTCCGCCCTTCTTCTTCGCCTTTCGCTCGGCGGCGAGCTGCTGCTTGAGCCAGAGGACATAGGGCGCGACCATCCAAAAGGGCTTCTTGTCGGCCGCGGCACAGGCAGCCTCCTTCGAGGTTGGGAGTGCCTGGGGGGGGGGGGGGGGGCGGGGGCTCCCGCCACCAAGGCTCGGGTGGCAGGGAAGGGGAGAGGCAGGCGGCACACATGCGCCAACCAATCTCGGATCTCAGCTGGATCTCGGCTGGATCTCGCACCGCGAGCTTGTGCCACTGGATCTCGTCGATCTCCTTCTTGGTGCGCGTCTGGAAGAGCGTGTCGGCGGGCACGTTGCGCGCGAGGTAGAGGCGGGTGAGCGGGAGGCCCTTGTGCTGCCGCTCGATGTAGACGGAAGGGTCGATGGCCTGTGGGCGAGTTGCGATGCGGGGGCGAGGCTCGTAGATAGTGCGATGCGGGGGCGAGGCACGTAACTCGGTGAGGGCTCCTCGGTGAGGCGCAGTGTGTGACCAGAGGAGGTATGGCAGAGACCGCATCGTAGAAGTGAGGCTCCTCGGTGAGGCTCAGTGTGTGGCCTCGGCGCGGCCGGGCCTAGGACAGATCACACCTCCTCGAGCCATCTCGGCTGCGTCTCGGCTAGATCTCGGGCCTGGGAGATGTCATACCCGACCTCCTCGAGCACCTCGCGCACCTGTGCCGCAGAGGCGAGGGGCGGGCGGCGGGGAGGAGGGTGGGGGGGGGGAGAGGGAGGGGGGGAGAGAGGCTGTGTGGGAGAGACGCGCACTCGCGCACTCGCGCACTCGCGCACACGCGCACACGCGCACACGCGCACACGCGCACTCGCGCTCGCACATGCGCACATGCGACGGTAGAGAGCGGGGAGGCACAGGGAGGGAGGGGGGTCTGGTGGGCGAGGGGGGAGAGCAGGGCACCGCGCAGGCGACGTGAGACTCGTCGCGGTCTATCTTCCCCTTTGGGAAGCCCCAGGACTTTGACTTGTGCCCGAGCACGAGCAGGACCTGCGGGCGGTGCCGTGGGGCGGTGGGTGCCGTGGGGCGGTGGGGTGGTGGGGCGGTTGGGCGGTGGGGAGGTGGGGAGGGGGTGCGGTGGGGAGGGGGGTGCGGGGCCGAGCGCGGCGCGGCACGTGCAGCGATGCGGGCGCGGGGTCGCGCAACCTTGGTCTGGCTCTGGTCGAGCAGCATGGCGCCGCAGGTCGGGATCTGGATCTTGTACTGCCGGAACTTTTCGTACAGCTCGCTGGTCCGCGCCGCGAAGGGCTTGAGGAGCTCACACATCTCGAAGAGCTTCTGCGCAAACTGGAGGAGGGTGAAGCACGGGAAGGAGTGCGGCCAGATCTCGCGGTACTCGTCGTCGTAGAACCAGAAGGCGGCCTCCACCTGGAAGAGAAGCCGCTCAAACGACTCCTGTGCGCGCGCATCAAGGCGTCACGTTGGCACGCGACCCAGAGCCCGTGGCTGCGCGCGCGCTTCACCTGCTCCTCTGCGGGACAATTGACAACGAATCGCATCGCGAGGTCGTCCATGACCATCTGGAGCGCTGGCGGCGGGCCGTGGTCGTCGCCGCCGCTCTCAAAGAATGCGGCCGCCTCGACTTCGCTCCACGATGCCATCTTGGCGAAATCGATGGGAACTGCGTCGGCGCCTGCATCGGCTCTGATTTGCTCCAGCTGCGAGCGTGAGAGCGTCATCGCCCCGGGCAGAACGCCGCTCACCCCCGCACGGCGTTTTTAAGGCTTTAGCAGCTTTTAGGACTTGCCAAACAAAAGAAAAACTCCGCGGCCGACCGCGAGGTGGCATGAAGGTTGCAGCGAGAATCGGCGAGGGACTGCGAAGAGAGATAGAAATCCTCCTCCGGGAATGTACCTAAGAGCTACATACACTGAGAGGGAGGCAGACGCCCAAGGGTTAGGTGGGCGACGGCTAGCACCACCTCTGGGGTGGCGCGGGGCCCCCCGGAGGCACCGTGCGCCGCGCCGCAGTGCGGAAACGGGGCCCCGGCGCTCATACTCGCTCATACCACCGACTTCCCGATCCAACCCGGTCTAACAGAGGGCAGATTTGGAGAGATCTCGAGGAGTACATACAGACAGACCCTCTAACCATCAGAAAACTCCGACCTGATCGGTCGTACTGACCGCCGACAGATCAGTCCAGACAGCAGACCGGCCGACGTCTGCACGCGGCCGGCCGGGCGAGAGGCTTGACACGATCCGACCCTGCGACCCTGACGCTGCTGCTCTAGTTATCAGACATGCACTGCTGACTGCTGCCACAATGGGCGACCGGTGCTGACCCACTTGGCGGCCTTCCCGGTCAATGGTGAAGCGCAGTTCAGAGCTGTCGATGGCGCGATGCCGCACTGGTCCCACATTGGTGACACGAGACCACCACGTTTGCCGGTCCAAGAGAGAGGCGCCGGCGCTGTCCTGAGAAGGTGCTAATTTCAGTTGCTATGCTAAGTCGTAAGTGAGATGTGACGAACTGCTCTGTCGTCTGTGGAATACTACTGATGGTGATGGAACTGGGAGCCACTGAGTGATGGTGGGGGGCACTTAGCCCTGGTGCTAATGCTGACTTTACTACATGGACGGTTGCGGTTGCCTATATGTAAGACTGGTTTTTATTTCGGGTTCTGGGTTCGGCAAAAAAACTCCGACACTGTCGATCGAAAATATTGGAAAACATCCGACAACGCGCTCATGTTCCTGAGATGCATTGCGCATCCTCAGATGCCACATTCTATCCTGGGATGCATGGACTAACCCAAGATGAGGGTATCATATCGGCACACTTGTGCGTCTGAAGATGACTGCAGTATCTGAGTACTGAGATGTCACGCGCTATCAAAAGACGCGGGGCACCACCTAAAGATGATTAAATCTTCTTGCAGAACCCAATCATAGTGGAGACACCCGGTGTCCTCAGATGGAAAACGCATCCTAGATGGCGTTTGGCATCTAGGATGCGCATATCATCTGTAGATGGGGGGGTCGCCGCCCCTGACGTCCGCGGTGGTGCCGGTGGACCGCGCGGAAAACACAAGAAAACGAGTGCGCTTTTTCACCTTTAGGACTTAGCTCGACGACGCTACCAGACAGACGTGCATGCATACGTAAGACTGTGTGGAACCCCCCCTCCCGAAACAATTCTCAATGGCGTGCGCGCTGCGGCCGAGGTGGTGGCTGTGCTCGATCAGCGCGTGCTGTGCTCAGCGGGTCAGGCTGTCAGCGCCGCTTCTTCGTCGCGGGATCGCCGCTTCTGCCGGCGGCCCGCTTGCCGGTCGTCGCGCCCCCGCTCGCCTCGATCCCCTCCGACATCGCCGCGGCCGCCTCTCGCCCGAGCGAGTACTTGTCTGCCAGGTGGCGCAGCGTCCCCTCCTCGGCCGGCGTCACCTTGCCCGCGTCCTGCACCGCCGCCAGCAGCTGCTGCACAGCCGCCGCACTGAGCTTGCCGCCCCGCGACAGCGAATCGCCTATGCCCACAGCCTCTGCTAGTCCGCAGCTGCCCTCCCCACAGCTCCACACTCCCTCGAGCAGCTCGCCCAGCTCGAGCAGAGCGCGGTCGCACACCAGAGCACCAATCTTGACATAGTACCTCTCCTCGCCGGCCGCCTCCTCCGCCTCGGGTTCGAGCAAGTCGCCGCGCTCGACCTCCACCCACGCCTCCGCCGCGCTCGGCTGCGGCGCGGCGGGCTGCGCCGCGGGCCCGGCCAGCCGCGCTCCAAACGCCTCGAGCGCCACGCACAGCCGCTCGCGCTCCTCGCTTTCGGCGCGCCTACCGCGCAACACCCGCCAGACCATGCGGCGCCCACGCCCGCCGCCTCGCCGCCCGCCCCGCGCGCCTCTTCAGCGGCGGCGGCGGCGCCCCCGCCGTCGCGATCTCCTCGAGCCGCGAGAGGAGCGCGTCGCGCGCCTGCGGGCCGGGTGCGAGATCGAGGTGCGAGAAGGCTCAGGCGGCTGCTGGCCGCTGGTGGCTGGAGCGGCGGGAGGGCGGAGGAGCGCGCCGCGAGGAGGGAGCGGGGCCGCCGCCCCGCGTTCAGCGCCTCTCGCGGCGCCGCCTCCTCGAGCAGCGCGACGATGCGCGGGATGTCGCCCTCGCGGTCGAGGGCGCCGCCCACGTACAGCATTGCAGACGCGAGCGCGCTGCTTCCCTCGGCGGCGACCAGCGCGGGAGACGCGTCGAAGAGAGGGCCGCACACGCGCGCCAGCGCGGCGAGCGCCGCAGCGCACTGCGCCGCCAGCGGCTTGGACGCACGCAGCTGCGAGCAGAGCGCCTCGACCGCCGCAGCCGCCTCGCCGCTGGCGGGCGCCGCCGCGCCACCCGCCGCCCTGCCTGCGGCGCCGGCACCGCCCGCCGCCCCGCCTTGGTCCGCCGCCGCTTCGCCCTCGCCCGCCGCATCTCCGGCGTCCTCCGCCTCGCCCTCCTCCGCCGCGCCCACCTCCGCCTCGCCCTCCTCCGCTGCGCCGCCGCCCGAGGGGAGCGCGAGCGGCACCCCGTGCCGGGCGAGCAGCTCGGCCAGCTGCGCGAAGAGCGCGCCGTCGGACGCGTCGTGAACCTTGCGGTGCACCATGGCCCACAGCTGCTCGTGCTCGCCGCGGTCGAGGCCAGTGAAGCCCACCGTTGACGAGCCGCCGCTGCCGCCGCCGCCGCCGGAGGGCGCCGCCGCCTCCTCGTCCGCCGGGTCAAGCGCCCGAAGCGGCGAGGGCCGGGCCCCGCGCAGCACCCTGGCTCCTCTTTTGACGATGTCGGCGACAGCGGCCTCCAGTAGCCTCGGGTCATCCCTCTCCGCAGACTCCTCGACGAGCGCAATGTCACGCGCCACCCTAGCCGCAGCCTCGTGCGGCGCGCGGGGATCGGCCCCGGCGAACGACGTCCCTGCCCCAGCACTGCGCAGCGTTGTGCGGGGCATGCGGTGCGTGCAGCCGGGTGCGGTACGGTGCGGTGCGGTGCGGTGCAGTCCCGGGGTGCGGTTGCCGGCTGGGCTGGGGCGCGGGAAGAATTCGAGTTTGCACATTCATGGCTGAAAAGGGCGGCGGCGGCGCAGGACGAGGCAGAAGAGAATGACGCGACAGAGGAGGAAGTGACAAGGGAGAGAACGGCGAGAGTGGGACGGCCGCGAGGTGGCATGAAGGTTGCAGCGAGAATCGGCGAGAGACTGCGAAAAGAGATAGGAAGAGGCAGACTCCCTAGGGTGGGCGACGGCTAGCGCATCACACTCCTCTCCTTAAAATCCCTGTGTGGTGGCGGCGTGCCGTCCTCCCATCCCTCCCTTGGGTTGTCTGTTTTCTTTCTTTCTTTCAAAAGTTCTTCACCTTTCTACCTACCTACCTGAAAAGTGGGGGACTCCTATTTCCGCGACGGGACTCATAACCCTTTTTTTTCTTGTGGGTTCGTCGCTAAATAAACAAAAATAAATAAAACGGCACGGCAAACGAGGGTGGGAGAAAGGGAGAAGGACAGGGGCCCCACCAGCACGAGCAGGATCTTGTAAGGACGATCAGGGACACAGGGGAGGAACGGGAGCGGGGAGGAAAGCTGGGCCGGTGTTTATGTCGCACTTTCTTCTCTCTCTTGGCGCTTTCTTAAGCGCCTGAGCTCCTCCCAAGGCTGAGCTCCTCCCTGCATCTCGCAGAATGTCCCTTGTAACGTGAGAGAGTGCTGAGAGCGTGCGTGGGCTGCCGAATTTGCTTTCTCTTCTGGCTTCCATCACGACGCCCCGGCGGCCGCGCTGCTGTCGTGTCCCCGTGGACCGTCACATATGCCGTCTACTCGGCGCACGCTCGCCTGCCCCGCGCTCGTCCTCGTCCTCGTGCTGCAGGCCGAGCCAAGCCTCGCGTACGGCGCCGTGGGGCGGCCCGCCCGGCCTCCCGGCCGCATGCGCTCTGCCCAGCTGCCGCGCTGCGCCGTGGGCGACGCTGGCGAGTCAGCGCCCGCGCCGCCACCGGCCGCGGAGGCTGCGGGCGCCGATGGCGACGCGGGCATCCCCGAGTCCATGGTTGCGATCGCAGAGGCGCTGCAGCAGGACAGCATCGCTCCGCAGTGGACCGACGGCGCGGTGGAGCCGGCTGGTGAGAGCGGCGGCGCGTCCGCCCGGCGGCCGGTGGCGCCTCGCCTGCCGCCGCTCCGCGTGGACGAGCTCGACGAGCTCGCCCGCCTCGGCGAGCCCTCGTACTCGCTGTCGGCCGCCGAGGAGGAGCTTCTCGCCTCGTCGCTCGAGTCCATCGACTACCTGGGGGACTGGTCGAGCCCCTCCACGCGCGACTCGATCGTCCTCGCGTGCGAGAAGCCGCGCGTCATCCCCTCCCCCAGCGGCGGCGCCGCCGAGTTCACCTGCGACCTCGACGGCTTCACGCGCGAGCGGCGGGCGGTGCACTCGCGCATCGTGCGGCAGATGCTGCGTGGAGCGCACGTGGCGGGCGGCGGGAGGTGGGGCGGGAAGGGCGGCGGGAGGTGGGGCGGAGGCAGAGGCGGCGGCGGCGCCGCCGCGCGAGGTGCCGCTGCGGGCGGAGGGGCCGGCGGCGGAGGCGGAGGCGGAGGCGGAGGCGGAGCGCGGAGCGGGTCGGCGCGCGGACCCGGCCGCGGACCGCTCTCGAGCGTCGTGCCGGGGGACGGGGCGCAGCACGTCTTCCTCGTGGTCGGCGTGCCCGGCTCAGGCAAGGACTCTGTCCTCAAGCGCTACCTGCGCTCCCTCGACGGCACGCTGCTCGACGCCTCGGCACCCGCCCCTCGCGCCGCAGCGGCGCGCGCGCGGCTGCAGCGCACGCGCCCGGTCACCGCCGCGTGTGGCGGCTGGATAGGCGGACTTGGTAAAGGAGTACCTCGCCGCGTGGGGCGAGGACGAGCTCTCGACCGCCGTCCGGGAGAACAACGCGAGGCACGGGCCAGGCGCAGGTCGGCCTGCAGGCGCGGTGCTTCTGGTGTGAAGTGTTGACGGGCCGAGGGAGTGGTCCACAGGCAAGCACCTCCTCCACGCGCAGTACTTGCACCGCGAGTCGATCCTCGTCACGGAGCAGGTGAGACACTTCCGAGACGCCTCCAAGACGCCTCTGAGACACTTCCGAGACGCCTCCGAGACACCTCCGAGACACTTCCGAGACGCTTCCGAGACGCTTCCGGGAGACTTGCCATCCATTTGCACTCGCCGCTTAAGCAGTTGCGAGGCAAGCGGCGAGAGACCCGCCTCTCCCCCCGCGCCTCTCCCCCTGCGCTTCTCCCCCGGCGCCTCTCCCCACGCCCCTGGCCGGCGGCGGCAGGTTGTGCAGCGCGGCCTAGAGGAGGGCCGCTCCATCGTCCTCGAGAAGACGCTGCACTGCGACGCGCACGTGCCTGCGGCTCCACCGCCGCACCCTCCCCGAGCCGTGAACAGCGTCTCTCCACGCGCGCGGCTGTGAGCAGGTGCTCGAGCACGCGCGCCGCTTCGCCGAGCGAGGCTGCCGCGTCCACCTCCTCGGCACCTACATCACGCCCCTCCTCAACTGGCAGTTTCTCTGCAACCGCATGGCCTCCGGCGCCGCGTTCGGGCGCTACATCTCGAAGGCGCAGGCGGTCGACTCGCTGCGGCGCTACCACTCGCACTTCGACGCCATCCTGGCGGAGCGGCACAAGCGCGCGCCCCCCCGTCCTCTTCGCGTGGCCAAAGCCGTGGCGGAGACAGACGCCGAGCTGACCCTCCCCCTCCCTCCTCTCTCCCTGCCAGGCGCACTGCCTTCGACTCGATCCACCTGTATGACGTGGTCAAGGGCTCGTGGGGCATCAGTATACCCAACACCACGGTCACGTTTGCCGAGGACGAGGCGGAGGCGGGCGGAGAGGTGACAGCGACGGGTCGGGACAGGGGCTAGTGCGAGCAGCAATGGTCGAGCCTCCTACATGTCTCTCTGTGGTTCTCTTATCGCTGACGACTCTGTTGTGACACTTGTGTGCTGATGAAGCCGCCGTCTGCCCCGCGGGCCCGAGTGTCTTTGTCTTCTCTGTTGCATACTTGTGTGTGTTGTGGATGTGGTATGGACTATGGTGTACAACGCCTCGTTTTGCGTTTGGTGCAGTGCACGCCACGTGGACGTGCACGTCGACACGTGTCGACGTGCGCGGCGTGCGCCAGGGAGCCGCCGCACGTGAGCTAAAAGTCGTGACCGTCGTGTCTCGTGGAGTGGGTGCTGGTGAGTGGTGAGACTGAGAGCTGTTCCGCGTTGCTCTCACTTACATTTACATACACGCGCAGCGCAGCGCACAAGTTCGCTTTTCGGAAACGCCGGACCCTGCAGACTCCCACACACAGCGGTGCGCCAATATCTTCCGCGGCCAAAGTGTCGTGTGACGCTCTGCCTCATGGGCTCTGAGACTCGGCGCGAGCAGGCCGGGGTAGAGCGGCTAGCGGGGACGCTCACTCGGGTGTGGATCTTGTGGGGGGAGGGGGGAGGGGGAGGGGAAGACACCCAGATCACAACGAGACCCAGCAGGGCAGGGCGGGCGGAGGGCGGCAGTGCTGAAGGACAGGACCGCTCTCGCAGGAGGAGACCCGGAGGCGAGGGGCGGGGAGGGCGAGGGCGGGGAGGGGAGGAGGCGGGTGTGGAGGGGAGGTAGGCCGGCACGCAGGGCGAACACGCGCGGGGCGGCTACGCAGAGGCTCACGGAGAGGCTCACGCAGGGACCTCGGACAGGTTGACGGCGAGCCTGTGGGGCGGCGGCATGGGCGCGTCGAGGACGCGCATCGTGGACGTGGGGTCGTGGACAGGCGGAGAGGTGGTGGGGTGGTGGGCCGTGATGCGAAGGAGAGGGGCGGAGGGGAGGGGCGGAGGGGAGGGGCGGAGGGGTGGAGGGTGAGGGGCGGAGGAGAGGGGTGGAGGGTGAGGGGCGGAGGAGAGGGGTGGAGGGTGAGGGGCGGAGGAGAGGGGTGGAGGGTGAGGGGCGGAGGAGAGGAGGGGCACTCTCCTGCCAGAGAGGCCGAGCGCTGCGAGGGTGGCGTGCGGGTCCTTGCAGGGCGGGGAGCCCATCCCGGCGGCGAGCTGGTAGTGCCTGCGGTGTCGGCATGGCAAGAGAGCGTGAGAGGGGGGGGGGGGGGGTACGGCTGTTGGGAAGGGGTGGGTGGCGCGGTCTGGTTGCGCGCCTGCGCGTCGAGAGCGGCGTGCCCGAGGAGTGGTGCAGCGCGCAGAGCACGTCGCGCAGCGTGTGCTCCGGCTTAAAGGCCAGAGTGGTGCACGTCCCGTCTGCAGTGCAAGCGTCGGAGGTGGAGAGAGTGGAGCGGACCTCCCTCCCTCCCTCCCTCCCGTCCCTCCCTCCCGTCCCCCCCTCTCCCCCCGCCCCCCCCCCGCGACCCCGCGGCACCTGGCATGCGGACTCGCAGCACGACCGCGCCAGCAGCAGACGTGTCCGGCAGCTCGGGCGCCGGCGGCCAGGGCTCCTCTGGCGGGGGTGGCTCCGGCGCCGCCGCCTCGGCTGCCGCCTCAGGGGCGGCGGGGGCGGTGGGGGCGGCGGGGGCGGCGGGCTGTGGCGCGGCGGGCGAGGGCTCGTCCCAGGAGATGTCCTTCGGTGGCCGGTCCGCGTAGTCCATCAGCTTGTCCATCAGCCTGCGCGTGCGCGTGCGCGTGCGCGTGCGCGTGCTCGTGCTCGTGCGCGTGCGTGTGCATGTGCGCGTGTGCGCGTGTGTGTGCGCGTGCGTGCGTGCGTGTGCAGGTGTGCATGTGTGTGTGTGTGTGTGCGTGTGCGTGCGTGTGCGTGCGTGTGCGTGTGCGTGCGTGTGCGTGCGTGTGCGCGTGTGTGCGTGTGCGGTTTTGCCTCCCCCGCCGGCATGCACAGGAGGCGTCGGCCACCCCCCCTCCCTCTACCCCTGCCCTCTACCCCCGCCCGCACCTCTCCGCTGCGGTGAAGCCGTGCCACGACTTGACGAGCTGGCCGGTGACCGGGTCGAGGAGGCCGATGTGGGGGAAGGTCGCGTCCTCCCGCAGGTAGTGCCGGCAGTACGTCGCCCCCTCCTCCGAGTCGAAGTAGCGCTGCCACAAGAGGAAGGACGAGCCGAGGACCGCACGCAGGCCCTCGTCGGTCCACGTGTCGGCGTTGAGCTGCTGCGAGGCGAACTCGGTCGGCGACTGGATGTTGACGAGCAGCCAGCGCGACTGCTGCCGCCCGGTCAGCCGCAGCTCCTCGAACGAGCCCACGAAGCAGATCTCCGTCGGCGGCCGGTAAATCTCGGACAGGTTCTTTGCGCGCTTCGGAAGGCCAAATATGGCGCCGTCGCCGCCCCCGCCGGCGGCCGTGTCGTCGTCGTCGCCACCGCTCGGCGAGCCCTCCGTGCGAAAATCGCGAAACGCCTCGAGCGGGTGATTGGCAGCGCTCTGTGGCGGCGGACGCCGATGCGCCGGCCGCGCAGCTGGGTCGACGCCCACGAGGGTGTCGCTGAACTGCGCCATCGGCGCGCGCACGTCGTCGCCGTCGCCAAAGCCACCGAGAGCGGCGAGATCGCCCGCGCCGAGCCCCGCACCGCCGCCGCCGCCGCCACCGCCACCGCCGAACCCACCGCCCCCCGCCGCGGCACCACCTGCGTCGCCGTAGAGGCTCTGAACAGCGAGCTCCAGGTTCCAGCCGTTCGCCTCGAGGAAGCTGGTCGCAAAGTCCGCGTCGCAGGAGGCTAGGCTCATGAACTGTAAGATGACTTCCTGCTGCGTCGGATCCGCCATCTGATGTCCGCGGTTGACAGTGGCCCTGCTCTGCCTCGAACAAGAATTTTCGAGGGTTTCCTGCCATCCGATCCCTCATTGCCATACCTAGGTAGCCCATACAGACATGGCTCGTGCGTGTCGTCATCATCTGTCTTGCGTCCACCCATACCGCGTTGGTGTCCAGTCCGAGCCTGACTGTTCTTCACCTTACTACAAAATAAAATATTCTTACCTTCAAGCCCCCCTCCGAGACTAGGGACAGAACCACACCAGTATAGACCAGAGGGACTGCGCCTCGCCCCCACTTGCCCTGACTGCACAGGATAGCGTGCCCCGAAGACGGCGACACATAGCGGGGGACACTGCGCAAGGAGGGGGTGCGAAGCCAAGGTTGGGGTTCTGGGTGGTGGGACCAATGAGGGGGGGAGGGCGGGGTCCTGTGGGGGTGAAATGTTGCGCGGCGAATTCGAGCCTACCCCCTCGCCGCGCCGATCCTCACGCGGAGGGTAAAACCCTGTGGGACAAAACCCCTCCGCGGTCGGCTGTCTTCAGAGTGGACCCCCCCCTCCCCAGCCTCCCCTGTTCGTTTTTCGCACCCCCCCCCCCCGCTCCCCATCGGTGACTGGCGAAGGACACGGACACTCGGGGTGGGGGGGGAGGGGTCCCCCCAAAAGGGGGCTTTGGGGCCTTGTTGAGTCAATCTCCCCCCCAGAGGGGCCTCCTTGGGTCCATCTCGGGCCAAACTCGGAGTAATCTCGAGTCGATCTTTTAGCGATTGCGGGTTTAGCTCTGCCCTATCTCCGGATGATCTCCGGGCATTTCTGAGATGAACTCCGGTCGGTGTTCGGACCACACCCCGGACCCTCTCGAGGCCTAGCTCAAGCCATATAGGGCGATACTCTA
>NW_005196310.1:385642-414304 GCF_000372725.1 Emiliania huxleyi CCMP1516 | reverse complement strand
AGTGTGCGTGCGCGCGCGTGTGTGAGATGAGGATTGTGGCAGGCTGGCTGCTGCTGATGTGGGCAAGTGTGCTCTGTGTGCGGCGCTGCGCTGGCGTGCGATGCGCGCGTGCTGTGCGCGTGTGCGTGTTGGAATCGCGCGTGCGTCTGCGTGTGCTGCGCGCGCGCCGGCGTGTGCTGTGCGCTGTGCTCTGTTGTGCGCCTGTTTGTGCAGCTGGGAGGCGCAGCTTTGGCTGGCAGGGCTGCGCGGTGGGCTGCGGCGTGCTGCGGGTGGTCGCGCGCCTGCCTGATGGTGTACGGCGGCCGCGCAGCCCGCCCGACCGGGTCGTCGGCGGCCCAGGGCGCGAGCATGCGGTCGGCGCTGCATGTGAGGCTGCTGCGCGGCTGGCGCGTATGTTTCCGTGTGGTGAGGGACGCGCGTATGTGTTCACGCTGCGGGCGCGGGCGGGCGCGGGGGGCGGCGCGGTCTCACCGCGGTCCGACGTCGGTTGGTCTTCGGCGTGGCGAGGGCGGGCGCGCAGAGAGGCCTTGCCGCCATCGCGTTGCCGCGAAGGAAAAAAGAGCTACTCTTCACCTTACTACATACATACATACATGGGTGCGAAACAACGACAAGACCAAGGCACGGACGGGCAGAGGAACGAGAGAAGAATATAGGGTGGATAAAGCGCCTGTTCACGGCATGGTCGCATGGAGGGTGAGCCACACCGAACGTACCGAGCGAAGAGCCGAGCGGAAGGAGGACGGGGAAGATGACTCCGTCTCCGAGGAGGACGAACCAGTGGAAATCCAGTTGTCAGATGTCACGATGCATCCGAAGGGGACTCCAGCGCCGGCATCATCCGTAGAGGCACGAGTGTTCGAAGAGAGAGTGGACCTGAGCAACAACATGACCTGTAGGCAAATGATCGGAGTGGGAGTCAGAAATGTGGTCCTTGCGCGAGGGGAGCTCGATAGACTCGAGGGGCCAGGATACGCCGCGAGGAGGACGGAGTTGCGCCGAAAGGCGAAAGAAGCCGCGAGAACAAGGGACCGGCAGGCGGCGGCGTCACAGGACGAGGTAGAAGAGAACGACGCGACAGAGGAGGAAATGACAAGGGAGAGAACGACGACGGAGTGGGACGACCGCGAGGTGGCACGAAGGTTGCAGCGAGAATCGGCGAGCGACTGCGAAGAGAGATAGGAAGAGGCGGACGCCCAAGGGTGGGCGACGGCTAGCGCACCACACACCTCTCCTTAAAATCCCTGTGTGGTGCGGCGTGCCGTCCTCCCATCCCTCCCTTGGGTTGTCTGTTTTCTTTCTTTCTTTCTTTCTTTCCCATCCCTCCCTTGGGTTGTCCGTTTTCTTTCGTTCTTTTATCGCTGTCAGTGTGCCTGTGGCAGCGAGAGACTGCGGCGTCGGAGGACGCCGCCGTCGCCTAGACTCCCCTGCGTCACTACGTGCCTACCCATCTTTCTAGCCTGGCGTTTGTGCCCTGTCCGTTTGTGCCGCGTCCCGTGCCCCCGAGTTCATTTTAATATAATGAGAAGCTGGAGGCAGGTCGCTAGCCTGAGAACCGCCAGTGGAGTTGGGAGTCCACCGTGCACCCCGCGCTGCGAGGCTGTCGTGTCCCTTGTCAGGAGCAGGAGAGCCCTGTCTGTGCCCCTGATCGTCCTTCAAAAATCCTGCTCGTGCAGGTGGGGACCCTGTCCTCCTCCCCTATCCCTCGTTTGGGCTGTTGTTTTCTTTCTTTTTGCTCCACACAAAATCACAGTAGGAGGCCCGCGCGCCTGCCCCCGTGCCGCCGGGTGCGACTTTGTCCTATACGAGAGGGGAATCCCTGGGACCCTGTCGTGTGGGTGAACCCTGCCCAGCCCCCCTCCAAGCTCCATGTCGCGATGCGCTCCCCGCTCCCGTTCCTCCCCTGTGTCCCTGATGATCGTCCTTCCAAGATCCTGCTCTCGTTGCAGGTGGGGACCCTGTCCTTTGGCGTGTCCGTTTTAATTATTTATTTAACACACTGGGCTCCCATCCCTTCCTTGACTGTCTGTTTTCTTTCTTTCTTTAAAATCATAGTCTACAGTGGGTGGAAAGAAGGGAAGGGAACGAGTCACTTAACAGGGGTCGATTGGGGTTTGGGGCGGGCCAACACTCTGTCCAGAGGCAGAGGTGCCTTTCTGGGATCTTGCGATCGAGTCTACAGCCCTCTCTGTGAGAAGTCTTCCCACCGGCGCGTCCGCACGGCAACTCCAAACATGATTGACTTGCAACGGGACGCGCGAATCAAAAGATCAAAAGCAGACGGCTCTTCCTCCTCCTCCTCCCCTCTCGCTCTCTCGCTCTCTCGAGGTTCTCGAGGTTCTCGAGACTCTCTCTCTCTCCCGTAGGATGCCCCCGGCGAGCGGCCGAAGAGGAGGGCGGCAGCCATCGATCGATTGTGCCGCGTCTGATTGCAACGCGTCCCTCCCATACTTTGACTCGTTTCTCCGGCCAACCTCCGAGCTGCCCGTGCACCTGCGGCACCCGACAAGCGCGGCCCCGCGGCCGTTCAAGTCGACAAAGGCACAGCGGGAGCACTGGCGTGTCGAAACGAGGCTCGCCCGGCGGTCGGACGGCCAGGAGCGCGTTCATCAGCGGCTGCTCGCCTCGGGCATCATGCCTGCCCGTCTTCCCGCCGGCCAGAAGTTCGTTGAGGCCGTGCAGGCGGCACGCCCTGCTGCTGCCGCCTGCAGCGAGGCGGGCTACAAATCGATGTTGCGCATCGCAGCGCTGGCAGGCGAGGCCGCCCAAGGCCTGACCTTGTGGTGGCAGCATCCAGGACAACTCTCGTTCAACGCCGACGGCCAGTGGGGAATTTTTGGTCACGAGTTTGGCGGAGTCAAGTCGAACTTTATCTACAAGCACACGTGCGATCACGCGCGCCGCCAGCCTGTCCGCACGGTTTGCGAGCTAGGGTTTATGGCCGGTCAGTCGGCGACTATGTTCCTCGAGGCCCTGCCGGAGGCGAGGGTGGTCTCGTTCGACCTCGGCGATTGCGAGTGGACAAGGCCACAGGGCGACCTGCTACGAGCTGCGTACGGTCCTCGCTTTGAGCTGGTACTAGGGCTATCCAATTTCACTGCGCCGCGATTTGCGGCGGAGCATCCCGACCTTCGATGCGACGTGCTTTTTGTGGACGGCGCAAAATTCACCGAGTCGCGCTGGAGCGACCTTCTCAACTTTCGTCGCCTCACACAGCCAGGCGCCGCCTTGTTCTACGATGAGGTGGCCGGAACGGTGAAATAGGTATTGGCGCGCGCCTTCACCTCGCATCTCGGCCGTACTTGTGAAATAGGCCACCTCCTACGAGTGTGTAAAGGGCACTGTGCCGGAGGACGACCCAGCGTGCGTGGGCATGGAGGGCGCATCGCGCGCCTACAACCGTGCCGCCCGGCGCGGCCTCGTGCGGCCAACGGAGTGCGAGTGGGCGCCGCTGCGGCCGCGCGATGGCAGCTGCATCGCGCACTTCTTGTAGCGGGAAGCCGATCTGGCTGGAGTGCCCTGTGTGGGCGCCATGCGATGCATCCGCCCCAGCAGCTTGCTGTGCCTGCGTCGTTCTTTGAATCTCGTCGCTTCTACTCATGGCTCTCCCGGCCGCGGGAGACTCCTTCCCCAACTACGAGCCGGAGAGAGGTCGCATTGCCATTGGATAACGCTCTGGGTCTGCGGTCGGAGACACGTCAAATCAAGCAGGAGAGGATCACTGGATCCAGACTGGATCAGACACGGTGTATACCCGGGTACGCTCGCTGCGAGCGAGTTTGGGCGGGCGCGCGCCGACTACATGAACTCCACGTCGCTCTCGAGTCTCGTCTCGAGGGGGT
This sequence comes from Emiliania huxleyi CCMP1516, assembly GCF_000372725.1. NCBI lineage: Eukaryota > Haptophyta > Isochrysidales > Noelaerhabdaceae > Emiliania > Emiliania huxleyi. The sequence goes on along the minus strand of NW_005196310.1, from coordinate 410,462 downwards.
GACGCTCACAGCGCACAGCCACAGGCCATTTTAGTTTCGTTTTTACGCACACATTACGTGGCTGGGTTCACAGCCTTGTTATTGAGAAGAAAATACCTCTTATGGCGCTGTGCGCTGGCCTGTGAGAGGTTGAGGTGCGAGCCCTGGAGGCCCTGGGGGTGGGGGGGGACTACCCGCGGGCTTAGAAGGCCCGCGCGCAGGGGGGTGGGGCATTGAGACCGGTCATGAATGAGTGCGCGCGACACGCATGTTTTGCGAGCAGCGTTGTTGATGTTTTGCGCATCGCCACTGACGGCGGCGCGCGAGAGCTGTTGCGAGTGGTGTTGGGCGAAGCCCCGGGCGCTGCCGGAGGCTGTGCCGTAGTCGGTGCGGTCGACGGCGTTCGGGCTGCCGACCTCTTTGGCGAAGTTGAAGATGATTCTCTTGGTTGGCGGCGCGATGCCGCCCTGGCTTTCGACGAGACAAATTTTGACGATTCCGTTCTTGACATGGAGCGCGTCGTAGTACTGTCCCTTGTGCTCTTTGACCCAGCCTTTGCCGGTCGCATGGACGAGCGGGCCCTGTGACTTGTGGCCGCGCTCTTTGCACCCAAGAACCTTGAGCAAGGTTTGGTCGAGGGTGTTGCCGAAGCCAAACTTGTGGCCCAGTGACGCACAGCATCCGCCGTGTGCCGCCGAGGCCGGTGCGCGTGCGGAGTTGAAGTTCCGGAGTGAAAATTCGAACGCGTTCTCTCACGGTGACCAAAAAATGTCCACCTCAGAGGCACCTCCGGAGGCAGGCCGCCGCACGCCGGCGACACAGCTCCAGCTGTCGAACTGACCCGCAGCTCCTCTCAGAGCGGGAACTGTGACGAACGTTGACTGAGGCGGTTGTCAGGAATCATCATACATCACATGGTGGCTCTCTCATGACGGGAGACCGCCCGACCACTCCTGGGTGGCACTGCCACCGGTGTCGCTCGACGTCCTGTCGACAGCGTGCCGACAGCGACACAGACCATGTGGTACGCGTCGAGTATCGACCTCTACTGCTTACCCAGCCTTCGAGTGTATCCTGGCTGTGGTCCCACACCCACTGGTGTCCATCTCAGAGACCGCAGGAGGTCATGAGGGTCGATGGGAGTGCCAACCCCACAATGCCTAAAAACCCAAGTACAGATTACTCACATTTTAGCACAGGAAGCACAAAAGTGCAGCGACTCAGCGGTGATCTAGTCAGTCACTAGCGCTGCTCGATTGCAAGCATGCGTGTGAGCTTGCATGAAACTTACAGGCAATGTGTTGTACGAAGAGATTAGGAGTAGCAGGGACCCGAGGGACCATGTGGAAGACGGCTATAGTGCTAGTCCCCCACCGGGAGGACGACCCCGGCTGGTCGCCGACCACACCCACAAAGAACCCTGCACAAAGATCGCAAGGGCGGGGACCTGTTCCTTTTTACCCATCTCACAGTAGAGAGGTGTCCGTTTTTATTTATTTATTTATTTCTGTGAAAATAACGCACACAGCTCAAGCGATGGCTCGGAGATAAGTACAGTACCCTAGCCGGTGGGAGAATGCGGGAAGTAGACAGAGCACTGTGAGAAGACATGCGGAACACGGGGTCAGAACAACTTCGAGTGAGTGTGCAGCGAGCGAGAGGCTCTCATCGTGTGCCCCACCTCTCCATGTTCCATGTGACAAGGCATGTTCGGGGCAATCGGTTACCGTGCCGGCATCTGCCGAGCTCAGATCCCAATCTCGCGCGCCAAGTTTGCGTGTCAGTAGTAGGCGCCGGACGAAAAGAGGGAGTGCATCTGGAAGTCGAATGAGTGCGAGCGGGCGCCCCTCGGGTCGGTCGCGCCGCAGCCCAACAGTCCTGCCTCGGTGCCTTCGAGCGCGTCGAGTGCGTCGATCTGCGCCTACGAACGTGCCACACCGACGCCGTGGAGAGTGGGCTCCAGGCGGCCTCGCGCGCATCGAGGCGTCGCGCCAGCAGCCCCTCGTACGTCACAGAGTCGACGCTCGTCGGCATCGGCGCCGGCTGGCTGGTGCCGATGTCCGGGGCGGCGGGCGAAGTCAGCCGGATCGGCGTCGCTGGCGGCAACAGGGCGACGTACGTCGCGGACTCGGGCGCCAGGAGGCCTGAAGGAGAGGAGAGGGGGGAGAGGGGAGAGGGGGGTGGGTTGCGCCGGGGAGGGTGGGGTGGGTGGGGGGGGTGGGGGGTGGGGTGGGGGGGGGTGGGGGGGGTGGGGGGGCCGGGGCGCGCCTCTCCGCACCAGCGTGGTCAGAATGGTTCGCATCTGCACCGAGTGCGTCAGCTTGGCCTGCGTGGGGTGTGGGGTTGTCCAGGTCGCCAGGTGGGTGTGGATCAAGGGGGCGAGTTTGGGTGTGTTTTGGTGTTGTGGGGGGGCGGGGGGGGGAGGGGCCTCCGCGTGAATCATCCCAATCTGGCGGATGCCCTCGTGCACTTTCATGATGTCGGCGAGCAGCTCGGCCTCCTCCGGCTCGGCCTCTCCGCGCGTGGCCGCGGGCTTGGCCTGCGCACCTCCCGAGCGCACCCACGCAAGGAACCTGCAGGGACATGTGCAGGGACATGTGCGGAGGGTTCAGGGAAGGCCGACTCTGCCTTGCGCGTGCCACGCGAGGGACCTGGACGGCTCGCCCGCGTAGCGGATGTGGTGGTACTCGACCACGCCCGCGCGCGCGGGCACCGTGCGGCGGAACCCGTACCTGCGGGCCGGGCGCCGTGAGTGCGAGCAGGGCGGGGAGGTGCTGCCCCGCTTGAGCTGTGAGGGCGCACGTGTGCAGCTGCTGCGAGAAGGAGCCAAGCTTGTTGTGCTTGAAGTAGCGAGGCAGCACCTGGAGGGAGGGGGGCGGGGGGGGGGAGGGGGGGTGCACGCCGCCAACTTCGCGGGGCGCGGGCGGGAGAGGTCCGGCCGACGCACCGTCTTTGCGAAGTTCTCGGCGTCCACGATTTCAAACGTGGCGGCGGTGGTGGAGAGGCGGATCAGGTGGGCAGGCTCCGTGCTCAGAATCTCGCACAGCTTGGTGAGGAAGGGCGCCGCGCGCGGCGCCGCGTGCTGCGTGGAGCTCGCAGCTGCCGCGGCAGTCTGGGGCGGCACAGACCCAGGCACCAGCTCTCGGATAGGTGCAGGGACCGCGACAGGTGCAGGCTCTGGGACAGGCGCGGGAGCGAGGAAGCGAGCGATGATCACTCCAAAGTAGTGCGTCACAGGCCCATGCTCGGACTCACGAAGCGGCGCCACGGTCAGCGTGTTCATGAAGGGCTGGCCGCCCTTTCGGTAGTTGAGCAGCTGGACGGCAAAGGTCTGCCCTTGCAGCACCGCATCGCGTAGCTGGCCGAGAGTTGCCTTGCACGTCCCAAAGCCCTGAAGGAGGGCGCAGGTCTGCCCGATCGCCTCCTCCGCGCTGAAACCACACACACGAGACCAAGTGTCGTTCACGTGCACTATGCGATTTGGTTTCGTCGCCTCTGTGATGACGCACGCCTCGCGGCTCGGCTGAAGCGCCCTGTGGACCGTCGTGGGCATCGAGTCGAGCGCCGGTAGCAGCGGCAGCTCCGAGGGCACCATCTGGAGCCAGGATCACGACAGCAGCGGTGGACGCAGGAAGCGTGGCGGAGCAGAGACACTCCCCGAACTGCTTCATCAATCTGAAGCATCGAGAATCCTCTTCCATTTTCTCTTTCTCTCTCTCTCTCTCTCTCTCTCTCTCTCTCTCTCTCTCTCTCTCTCTCTCTCTCTCTCTCTCTCTCTCGCTCGCTCGCTCGCTCGCTCGCTCGCTCGCTCGTGTGTCGACACACGGCCGAGAAAAGACTTCGACCGGGTTTGAAAAACTTGGCATGCCGTACAACTAGATGCAGTTGGCGCTTCTTTCTGGTGTTAGTGCCAGTGCGCGCCGGTCCGGTGCCCAGAAAGAATACGACAACCCAAACGAGGTGGGAGAAGGACACACGAGATCGGCCGAGATCGGCCGAGATCACCGACGGAGGGGCGGGAGGCTGGTACGCGCCGACCGCACGCGCATACGCCACCGCCGTGTCGACGTAGCCGATGGTGACCGTCCTTCCGTCCACACTGTGGTACGCTTGGAAGCGGCCAGAGTGCTTGGGCGCGCGCACCTCTCTTAGCCCGTGCTGCTGCTGCTGGAGAGGTTGCAGCTGCAACCCCTCCCTCCGCCTCCGTCGCGACTGCAGCCCCAGAAGGCAGACACTCCCGCTCTCGATTTAAACAAATAGAGCAGTCAACCCCTGGTGGGATTAGGGCAGCAACCCGACGGGCAGACCCCGCCCCGCTCGGAGGGCGTGCACCACACAGCACACGCTCTCGATTTCCCGCGAGAGGAGTTACCACACGAAAAAATGGGCGCAGGCCTCCAGAAAGAAAGAAAGAACAGAGACAACCCAAGGGAACGCGCGCGCGTTTCTTTTTGACCGCGCAAGATAAAAGGGTGGCTAAGGGCTCTGCCCGCAAGGCGCCCGCGTCGCAGACGCGGTACCATTGACAAATCTGCGATATACCCCCACACGAGCAAATAGCCAAAATCCGAATACCGTGCACGAATCCGGCGATGTGGGCCGTGCAAGCCTTCAGCTGGTGCCAAGACAATCGTACAATTGAGAGAGAGAACCTGCGGACGGCCGGAGCCGAAAGGTCGTCGACGAATTCATCAACAAAACTCCGCAGGCCAAGGCACCACCCGAACATGCGATGCGCGACGAACCCGGATATGAGGCGGGCAAGTACAAGATCAAGCCAGAGATCTTTGCCAGGTTCGTTCGCAGCTGCAACGTCACCCGAGCTGGAGGCCCTAACCACGTCGACTACGACTTTGTGCGCATCATCACCGACAGCGAACGTGGCTCCAAGTGCCTCCTTAACTACTTCACCGCATTCTCGTGGGGCGTCGAACACCCTCGGTTGCAGCAGCTCGACGCCGACCTCAAAGCCCTGTGCCTCGTCAAGGAAGACGGCTCCCTCCGCCCCCTCGGCATGTGCAGCATCATGCCGCGGTCGGCTGAGCGCTGCATACACATGCAAGAGTGCCCCTGGATGGAGCAGTACCTCACCTCGCCGCTGCCCGAGGATCGTCACGCCCGAGATGTGGCCATCGCCAACGCCGCCGCCGCCCTCACCGCCGCCGAGCATACCCTCAAAACCACCGTCGACCGCGTCCGGGCCGGAGGCGGCACCGACAGCGACATCACAGCGGCCAGAGACGCCCTCGACGCCGCCTACCGAGCCGACGCGGCTGCTCGGCAACCAGTCAACTTCCCAGTCAACTATGGGTATTCGAAGAATGGAACCCATCTCGTGTGCCACACAGTCACTTCGTGGCACACCCTGCGACCTGGGAATGCGTCAATCAAGTCGGACAAGCGTAACTTCTTCAACCTCACGGGACAGCCCCTGGACGCAGACGGCAACCCAGACCCGAGCGGGTACGGCAGGACTGTCTGTTTTGAGTGGGCGCGTAAGCGCAATCCGGCACTCATCCCGGCGATGCGGTTGGTGTTTGGTCGACGCAGCTTCCTCCGTCTGTGCAGCGCGGACGGACCGCTCCAGGACCCTCGGGCAGCCGGACCGAGCGACGCCGACGCACCGTGGGACCCGCTCAGCCTGGAGCCGCCCGGTGAGGACGCCGACGGCTACATCCGGTCGTGCTGCGGCGGCGCCCAAGGGCGCGCCTTCTCAGGGATGTGCACCACCGGAGTCAAACACGAGATCGACAACATTGTGCAAAAGAAGAACCCGACTACCCGCTTCGTTTCGTTCATCGACGACATGGTTCAAAACGACACCGTGGCAGTGTGATGCACGCCCTGTGAGCGGGCGGGGTGCGCACTGTGCCTCTGTGTTCGTGCGTCGCCCATCTCTCCTGGAGATGACTTCTCTATTTATTTATTTATCCTTTGCGCTTTGGCCGCGTTGGGTAGCGAGGATTGGTGTGACGCGATCCACGCAGGCGTGTTTTCTGGCGGCCGACCGTCAGTGCACGGAGTTGCCCCTCCCTTCTCCGACTGCCCCGGCTAGTTGAATTAATTGAATTCTTAAAATACAAGCCTCTCTCACAGGTCACAGCACGCTGGCACGACAAGGGCGCGGACTGGCGCGGACTGGCACACACACACCGGCTCACCACCAGTGAAAAAAGAATCACAGTTTACTTGCGCAACACCCATCGGTGGAGGTACACGTGTCCGAGACGAGAGTGGACCTGAGCAACGACATGACTGGCGGCAAATGTGAACCTCTCACAGGCCAGCGCACAGCGCCATAGGAGGTATTTTCTTCTCAATAACAAGGCTGTGAAATGATCGGAGTGGGCGTGCTGCTCCTCAGCCTCGCGCTGCAGCCGCTCCAGCACCGTGGCAGCGACCCGCTTGGCAGCGGCGCACGGCGCGGCCTCTGCAGGGCCGACTTTGTTCGCGCGGCGTCCGCTGCGGCGCTCTCTCTGCCCGGGTGCGCCGTGCTGCCGCTCGCGCCGGGACCGGCGCTGGCCGCCGACGCCGCGCCCGCTGCAGCGGCCTCAGACGCCGCTGCCGTGTCGCAGCTGCGCGTGGCGGACTACGCGTTCCGGTTATCGTATCCGGCGACTTGGGAGCCCTCGTCCAAGCCCGTCAAGACGCATCTCCTCGAGTCGATCCTCAAGGGGCCGGCGCACAAGGCGCAGCTCGGCGTGACGGTGGACCCCGTCAAGATCTCGTCGCTGGAGGAGTTTGGCTCGATCGCCGAGGTGTCCGAGCGCGTGCTCAAGGTGGAGGAGGGCCGCGACGGAGTGCAGGCGGTCGAGCTGCGGAGGGCGGTCGCCGAGCCGGGCTCGCCGACCTACTACGTGATCGAGTACGCGGTCGCGAGCTCGAGGGGGAAGAAGATGTACCTCTGCAAGTATTGCATCGCCCAGCGCAAGCTGTACGTCCTCCAGACGCAGGCGGCGCTCGACAGCTACGACGCGGACGCAGACAGCATCCGCACGCAGCTGAACTCAATAGTCGCCTCGTTTGTGGTCGGCGGCTGAACACCGCGAGCGAGACGGGAGTGTGGGGGGTGAGTAGAGGTACTGCATGTACAGGGCGCTAAAAAATGACGGCGGCGGACGGATCGTGGTCTCCCAATGGTGGCGGTGCGTCTCTGGGCGGGGCCCCGCGCGCGCGCCGCGCGGGGTCCTCGCTCTGGAGGCACCGTGCGCCCCGCGCCGCAGTGCGGAAACGGGGCTCCGGCGCTCATACTCGCTCATACTACCAACTTCCCGATCTAACCCGGTCTAACAGAGGGCAGATTTGGAGAGATCTCGAGGAGTACATACAGATAGACCCTCCAACCACCAGAAAACTCCGACCTGATCGGTCGTACTGACCGCCGACTGATCACTCCAGACAGCAGACAGGCCGACGTCTGCACGTGGCCGGGCCGGGCGAGAGGCTTGACACGATCCGACCCTGCGACCCTGACGCTGCTGCTCTAGCTATCAGCCATGCACTGCTGACTGCTGCCACAATGTGCGACCTGTGCTGGCCCACTTGGCGGCCTTCCCGGTCAGTGGTGAGGCGCAGTTCAGAGCTGTCGATGGCGCGATGCCGCACTGGTCCCACATTGGTGACATGAGACCACCAAGTTTGCCGGTCCAAGAGAGAGGCACCGGCGCTGTCCTGAGAAGGTGCGTGGTCCCTCTTGACTGCCCATGCGCGCGAGGCTGTGTAGGCATAGCCTCGAGAGTGCCAGCAGCCAATCCGAGGTGACGCGCATTGCGCCAGAAGCGTGCACGCAGCTGGAAGGACACCTTCCTACTGGCCGTACGATCAGGTCGTCACTGAATGCTTGATACTAAGGCCGCGAGCTATGCAGGTGATCAATTGTGCATCATGGCACGGTCAGCTGCGCCGACAGGCTGTCGCAAGGCGTGATAGCATGGCCGCAAGTACGCCGAATTCCCATGAAAACAAGTAAAAATCTCGAAAAAAGAAAAACAATCCGAAAAAATCGGCGCCTGCGGCGGGCCATGGGACCCCATCTCCCCCCCGCATGGACACCCTCTGGGGCCCCCGCGCCGGCCCAGAGGGTCCTCGGTTGCCGCGGCGCCGGCGGCGCGCGGGCGGGGCGGGGGTGTCGGTCTCGCTCGCGCGGCAGCTCCGCTTCGCGTTGGCCGCGTGCCATGCTCAACCTATATACATGAATACTACATGTCTCGGCACAGCACAAAAACAAAACCCTCGCGCTCACGCTATGGTAAACAAGTGCGACAAACATGCAAAGACATGCGTGTGCGTGTGTCCCGTGGCGTCAAAAAAGGAAGACGATTTATCGTGTGTGTCACAAGGATCCGCCACGATCGCGCACGCCACCCTCGCGCTCCTCGTCGCAATCGAGCTGCTGCTGGTCGACGGCCGCCAGGTAGCTCTCCTCCGGGACGCCGTCGAGGAAATCGATGCGCCACACCAGGTAGCACCAGCAGCCCCAGTCGTACAGCAGCTGCACCGAGACGGGCCTGTCGTCGACCAGCAGCACGTACTCTCGCAGAAAGTCCTTCTCGGCAGAACGCGCCGAGGGCTCAAACGTGACAGGATGCGTCACCGCGAAGGACCACGCAGTGCAGCCCACGAGCCACGAGTAGTGCTCCTCAACCTCGGCCGTGAAGTCATCCAGCCCCACAGCCCGGCCGCTCACGTAGCCGCCGATGAACTTTGCGGTGCGCCATGCCACGCGCTTGTCAGAGAGCGCCATGCCGGACACGAAGGAGGACTGGCCTGGGGAGCGCGCCGCAAAGCGAAAGGCCTCTGCTATGCCGCCGGCATTGTGCTGCAGATTGACCATGACGTACTCGATCACTTTGGTCGGCGACTTGAAAGCGCTCGGGCCGTCCTCCGCGAGGTCCTCCAGTGCCGTCTGCAGGCCACGCCGCTGAAGCTCCAGGGTGAGCGCCGCGCTGCTGAAGCCGCCCGCTGCGGCACCGCAGCACGCGATCGGAGGACAGCGCGCACGGCGTGGCGGCGACAGCGTGGCAAGCGGAGCGAACAAGAGCATAAATAGCGCAGAATGCTGGCGCACTGGCAGGGCCCCTTTTCGGCTCCCGCGGCGGCGCAAGCCGCCGGCGACCGTTTTCTTTTCCGCAGGCGAGGAGGGTTTGAAAAGACAAAAACAAGGGAGGGAGGGGAGGAAGGTGTTGTTTGAGAATGGAAAATACGAGAAAAAATCCTCAGGCGTTTCGCGCCTGAAGGTTGCTCACCATGCACCAGCACCGCACCGACGCGCTGCTGGACTCCATCGCGGAGAGTCTGCGCTGCCGCATCTGCCTCGAGATGCTGGGCTCGAACGGGCGGCCCGAGCGCCTGCCCTGCGACCACGCCTTTTGCCGCGCCTGCCTCGCCAAGACCATCGAGGCGGCCGGCGAGAAGAATGCCAAGTGCCCGCTGTGCAACGCCGAGATCACGCGCCGCACGGCCAAGGAGGACGGGCAGCTGGCGCGGCTCGCCCGCGCCTTCGAGCGTGTACGGGGCGCCTTTGCCGCTCGGCCCGCAGGCGCGCCTCCCTTCCGAGGGCGGCTGCCGCGCTGCTTCGGCCGCGACAGCGACAGCGACGAGGCGGCGTCCGAGGACGAGGCGGCGCACGTCCCGGTCGGAATGGACGAGACGCCCGTCCGCGCTGCCCTCCCGGCCGGCGAGAGCGAGACGCAGGCCGAGGCGTGCGCGGGCGGTGCTGCCGAGACGCCTGGCGCCGTGGGGCAGGGCGGGCTCGCCGAGCCGCCGATCGAGGAGGAGATCGCCCTGCCGGACGCCGCCACCCTCGCCGAGTTTGCCCGCCTCCGCGCCGAGATCGCGGCAACCATCGCACGGCAGGGCGAGGTGCGGCGGCCGTGTAGCGGCGGGAGTGGGGCTAGGTCGGCTCTGTCGGACCACTGCGCGCGCAGAGAGCGGGCGCGCCCACTCCCCTCCCACTCCCCTCCCACTCCCCTCCCACCCCCTCCCAACCCACAGGCGCGCGCGCAGCTCGAGGCACTGCTGCCGCGGCTCGCCGCCGAGGGGTCCGCGCTGCAGGGTCCGATCCGCGAGCGGCTCGCGCAGGGAATGGCTCGCGCGGCGGCGCACGCCGCACAGGGCGAGCACGCGCCGCGGCTGGCAGGCGGCGGTGCGGACGAGCAGGGGGACCAGGGCGGCGCATCGCCTCGCTCGGATGACGGCGTGGCGCCGACCCGGGCAGCGGGCGCCGCCGCCGCCGATTCGCCGCCTTTTGAGGGGGCGGCGGCGGCGGCAGAGGCGGCGACCGAGGAGGGGGCGAGCGAGGCGGCGAGCACGGGGCCGTGCAGCGGGGCCGCGCGGAGCGATGCGGGGGCGGGGGAGGCCTTTGGCGGCGTCGAGCCCTGGGCCGGCGGCGCAACCGTCGGCGGCGCAACCACCTGCATGGAGGAGACCGGTGTGGAGACGGTGCAGGGGGGATACTTTGGGGAAGATGGTGCCGGGGCCGAGACAAACGTCGAGACCGGGATCGAGACAAACGTGGACGAGCACGGGGTCGAGACTAACGTGGAGGAGTACGCACCGCTCCGCGCGGGCGGAGGCCGCCAAGAGGCTGCCCCCGAGGCAGACGGCGGGCTCGCTGCTTGCCTCGCAGACACCGCCGAGTCACTCGGCGCGTCGCCGGCCCACGCGCTGCCCGTCGCACAGTCGCAGACGCAGCTGGACGGACCCGAAGAGACGCAGCTCGACGCCTCCCCGCTGCAGTCGCCGCCGCAGCCTATCCTACCGCCGCCGCCGCCGCCGCCGCCGCCGCCGCCGCCGCCGCCGCCGCCGCCGCCGCCGCCGCCGCCGCCGCCGCCGCCGCAGTCGCCGCAGCAGTCGCCGCAGCGGTCGCCGCCACAGCCGTCGCCGCAGCAGATGCCGCAAGAGCCGCCGTCGCCGCAAGAGCTGCCGTCGCCACAGCCGCGACAGCCGCAGCAAGACCCGCCGCAGCCGCCTCCGCAGCAGATACCGCAGCCAGACGTCGCGCCCCTTCCGCCTCCGCCTCCAGTCGTGGCGCCGCCGACGCCTCCCGACGCACCGCCCCCGTCGGGTGGCGTCAGAGGGAGGCGGAGCCGGCTCAGCGGCGCCTCTGGCGGGAGGGCATCCTCTCGCGGCCTTCGGCCGGTTGTGCGGTTCGAGGCGGCTCCCGCCCCGGCTCCCGTTGAGCTAAAGAGGAGCCGCCGGGGCAGTGGCGGCGCGGGGTCGAGCGGACAGGGCGGCGGCGGCGGAGGAGGAAGCGGCGGCGGCGGCAAGGGTGCTGGCGCGCGCGGCTCGCCACGCGACGTGTTTGAGTTTACAGGCAGCCCTCCCGCGGCGGCGGCGCCGACCGGAGAGAGCAGCGAGGCCGCGCCGAGGGCGAGCCGCAAGACGAGGGGAGGCGCGGCGAGGACTCCCCTCCCGAGCACCGCCGCCGCCGCCACCGTAGCTGCCGCCGCCTCCGCCGCCGCCGCGTCGCCCAGCGTGGCGACGACCGCATCGGCGGGGTGCGCCACCGACTCGGCGTGCGGCGGCACCGCGCCGGACGACGCGTCTTGCGCCGTGTGCGGCGAGGAGGACTCGTTCGAGGACAACCCGATCGTGCTGTGCGACCGGTGCGACCTCGCGGTGCACCAAAATTGCTACGGCGTGCACCGGCTGCCGCAGGGGGAGTGGCTCTGCGACCCGTGCGCCGCCGGCGAGACGACGAGCACGCTCGGGTGCCCCGGCTGCCCTCGCAAGGGCGGCGCCTTGAAGCGGACGCGCGACGGGGAGTGGGGCGGCTGGGCTCACGTCGTGTGCACGCTCTTCCTGCCCGAGACAGGCTTCCTCGAGCCCGAGGCGCTCGACCGGGCGGCCGGCTTCGACCTGATCCACCCGGACCGCAAGAAGCTCAAGTGCCACCTGTGCGACGATGCGGGCGACCGCGTCTGCGGCGGAAAGATCCAGTGCACCCACGGCAGGTGCCAAAAGGCCTTCCACCCGACCTGCGGCATGGCGCACGGCCTCACGATGCAGATCACCGACGAGGGCAACATCGGCTACTGCGCGGCGCACGCGCCGGGCGCGCCGGCAAAGGCGCGCGCGCAGGGGCGGCGGCGTAAGAGCAAGGCCTAAATGTGGCCCGGCGACAAATCGCTTAATTAGTTGGTGTAGCGACAAGCCTGCGAGACCTCGCACTTTCGGCGGCCATGTTCGGAGTGCATCTCTGTGCGGAATTACCCCTACTTAGCACAACAACAACAACATGTACATGTACAACAAAGAATTTCTGGCCGCAGATCGGACGAAGAAAAATGGCGGCTCGCGAATTTTAAACATCAAAGACGAGAGTCTTGCGCCGCGACCATTCAATCGGCCATTCGACACTAGTTGATTCGAGCGCACGATGAGGACAGACGACCGTACGGCAACGCATCGACCCGCGTCGCGCTGCTGCTTCGTAGTCCTCGAGGTTGCGCGCGAGCTCCCTGAAGGGCGACCAGTCCGCCTTGAAGGCCTCAAGTAAGGCCTCTACAACTGTAAGCGCGCCGGCCCTGCCGGGGGCGCCCCGGGGGCACCGCGCCTTACCCCCCCCCCCCCCCCCCAACCCTCTCACGAGCCCGAATCCGAGTCCGAACCGCTGCCCTCGCTGCTGCTGCTGTCAATCGCTCGCCTCTTCCCCCCCGCCTTCGAACGCGACGGCGCCTTCGAACGCGACGGCGCCGTAGCCGCCTTCGAACGCGACGAGGACGGCAACCCCCCCTCGTCCTCGCTCTCCGTCACCGAGCTGTCCGCCTGCTTCCGCTTCTCGCCTGCATAACGTCCGCGTGCCGCGCGGCGCTTATAAGGCAGCTTAGCCAGCCGCCGTCGTTGAGGAGAGCTCAGCCTCTGCGGATTGCTCACCAGCCGCGAGACCCAGGCACCGACGTTTTCGCCCGCCGCCCGCGTGCTCTGCTGTAAGTCCACGCCCGGGTTCTGCGCTGCCCACGCCTCGGCAATGCAGAGCATCTTCTCATCGCTGTCGGCGAGCGAAGGGCGACCGTACGGCAAGGCGTCAAGTAGCGTCACCTGCGAGCCTGACAACTTGTCTGAGCGAGACTTGCGGTTGCAGATCCACACTCCGATGGGGAAATCGGTGCCAGAGGGCGTCGGGATCGTGGTCTTCTTTTCGATCCGCTTGCCCGGGTTGGCTACCACCCATGCCTTGGCGAGAGAGAGAACCTCATCGGGAGTCAGCTCCTTGCCGATCGGAAGCGCGCGGAACCGCCGTTGGTGCACCTCCGAGAGCGAGCTCATCCGCCTCTGCGTGTTCATGATCCATTCTCCGAGCTTGAAACTGCCCCAAGGCGCTGGGATCTCAGCCGTGGTCGATATCCGCTTGCCGGGGTTCGAATCCACCCAGCTCTCGGCGAGACCCAAGATGGTGTCAACATCGTATTGTCTCGCGCCGTAGGGCAGCTTCTTGAACCGCTGAAGCTGCGGCGGGGAAAGGCGGCTTCGCGCCGTCTTTTGCCCTTTGCCGTCGCCAGACCGAGACGCAATCCAAGACCCGAGGGGGAAGCTGCCTGCATACCACGGAGCCGGGAGCGTCATCGTGCACGAGATGCACTCGTTCGGGTGGTCCTTGACCCACTGCTCGGCCAGCGAGAGCACGTCGTCCGCCGTGTAGTTGCGCGTGCCGTAGGGCAGCGCGTCGACCCGCCGGAGCTGCTCCGCGTCCAGCTTCGCGCGCAGCCTCCGCGCGCCATCGTGGTTGCCCTTGCGGTTTGCGATCCACGAGCCGAGCGCAAAGTCGTTATCGGTCTCCCACGGCACCTCGTCTGCAGGCACCTTGAAATCTTGCTTAGTCTGCAGGCACCTTGAAATCTTGCTTAATGCGCTCGCCCGGGTGCGCCTCGACCCACCGCTCGGCAAGGGCCAGCACGTCGTCCGCAGAAAGGGCTCCCGCCGCCGTGTCCTCCTCCTCCTCCTCCTCCTCCTGCTGCTGCTCCTCCTCCTCGTCCTCCTCCTCGTCCTCCTCCTCCTTGTCCTCCTCGTCCTCCTCGTCCGCGTCGTCCTGCTCGTCCTCGTCCTCCTCCTCGTCCTCGTCCTCCTCCTCCTCCTCGTCCTCCTCGTCCGCGTCGTCCTGCTCGTCCTTCTTGGATGCCGGTCGCTTCCGGGTGGTGCCGTGAGGCAGCGCGTCGAGCCGCCGCAGCTGCTCCAACTCCATCTTGCCGCGCAGCGTCTGTGCACCTGGGTTGTCGCCCTTTCGGTTCGAGATCCAAGCGTAGAGATGAAAGTCTTTGTCGAACGGTGCCTCAAACTTCTTCCCGCGCAAGATCCGCCCGCCGGGGTGCTCCTCCACCCAGCTCTCGGCGAAGGCCAACACCGTATCCACATCCGGATCGCCGTAGGGCAGCTTCTTGAACCGCTGAAGCTGCGACGCGGAAAAGCGTTCTCGCGCCTCTCTCGACGTGTCGCTGTCGCCAGACCGAGACGCAATCCAAGACCCGAGGGGAAAGCGGCCTGTAGACCACGGAGCCGGGAGCGTCATGTTGCCACGGATGCGCTCTTTCGGGTGGTCCTTGACCCACTGCTCGGCCAGCGAGAGCACGTCGTCCGCCGTGTAGTCGCGCGTGCCGTAGGGCAGCATGTCGAGCCGCCGGAGCTGCTCCGCGTCCAGCTTCGCGCGCACCTTCCGTACGCGCTCGGTATCGCCCGTATGCTTTGCGATCCACGAGCCGAGCGCAACAAAGTCTTTATCGGTCTCCCACGGCACCTCGTCTGCAGGCACCTTGCAAATTTGCTTAATGCGCTCGCCCGGGTGCGCCTCGACCCACTGCTCGGCAAGGGCCAGCATGTCATCCGCGGAGCCGATGCCAGCCTTGCCAAATGGCAGCTTGTCCAGCCGACTCAGCTCAGCAGGGTAGATCGCATCGCGCATCTTTTCAGACTTTGCGCTGCGGCGGGTGCGGTTTGCAACCCACTGTCCGAGGGGGAAGTGGTCGTCCCAAGGCGTCCGAATCTTCGTGCCTGTTTGGATCCGGCGCTTCGGGTCATCGCCCAGCCATGCGTCAGCTTGGTCCAGCACATCCTTGACGGGAGGGTCGCCATATGGAAGCCGATCCAACTCCGGCAGCAAGCCGCTGCTCTCCAACTTTTGGCGCAAGCCCACCGAATAGGCGCCAGTCCCGACGCGCGCCTTGACCCACTCTCCGACCGCAAAGTCCCCCCACGGCGCCGGGACGACCGTGGAAAAAGTAATCCGCTTGCCAGGGTTGGCAGCGACCCAGGACGTTGCGACAGAAAGCGCTTGCTGTGCATCGTACTTGGGCCCGTAAGGCAGCTCGTGGAAACGGGTGCGCTGCTCGTCCGTCATCTCGTCAAGCTGCTTGCTGCGGTTTCTGCGGCAAGCGATCCATGAGCCGAGCGCAAAGTTGTCGTTCCACGGCGCGACCACCTTTGTCTTGGCCTCGATTCTCTCGCTCGGATTCTCCTCAGCCCAGCGCTCTGCAACGTCGAGAATGTCATCGATGTCGTATTCAGCGCCGTACGGCAGCTTGTCCAGCCGTGACTGCTGCTGCGATGTCATGCCGGCTCGCTGCGCCATGCCGTACACGCCGGTGCACGATGCAAGACGCGCGCTGATCCAATCGCCGGCGTGAAAGCTCGAATGCCACGGCGTCGGAATCTTTGTCTTGTACTCGAAACGCTCGCCTGGATTCAGCTGCACCCACTTCTCAAGCTCGTCGAGAGCCTCATCGACATCGAACCGCACGGCGGTCCGCTCGAGCTGCACGTCGTACACCTGGTCGCGCAGCCGCTGCAAGGCCGCCTCCTCCACCTCGCCGTCGGCCGACTCGAACTTGAGGTAACGGCCCAACTCTTTGAGCGCCTCGACGCGCAGCGCCGTGTCGCCGCCGCTCTCGAAGACCGCCTGCCCGCGCTTAAGCTTGATGAAGGCGACCTTGAGGCGGCTGTCGCTTCCAGCGAGGGCCGACAGCACGTTGCACGCGTTCCGCATCCCTGGGTCCTCTCGCGGCTTGCCCTCGCCGCCGCCGCCGCCGCCCCCGCCGACACCGCCCCCGCCGTCGCCGCCTCCCTCGCCGCCGCCGCCCTCGCCTCCGCCCTCGCCGCCGCCACCCTTGCCGCCGCCGGCCTCGCCACCGCCGGCCTCGCCACCGCCGCCCTTACCGGCGCCGCCCTTGCCGCTGCCACCCTCGCCACCGCCACCTTTGCCGCCGCCGGCCCCGCCCCTGCCGCCCTTACCACCGCCGCCCTCGCCGCCACCGCCGCCGCCGCCGCCGCCGCACTGGCCGCCGCACTGGCCGCCGCCTTCCTCGCCGCCGCCACCCTTGCCGCTGCTGGCCTCGCCACCGCCACCGCCCTTGCCGCCGCCGCCCTTGCCGCCACCGCCACCGCCCTTGCCGCCGCCGCCCTTGCCGCCACCTTCCTCGCCGCCGCCGCCACCGCCACTGCCACCACCGCCACTGCCGCCGCCGCCACCGCCACTGCCACCACCGCCACTGCCGCTGCCGCCACCACCGTCACCGCCGCGACTGCTGCCGCCGCGACTGCTGCCGCCGCGACTGCTGCCGCCGCCGCGGTGGCCGCCGCCGCCAAAACTGCCGAAATCGGTCGGGTCAGCGTCGCCCGTGATCACGAGAGGCAGCAAGATCACTGCCTCCTCGCACGCGCTCTCCACGTCGTGCCGCAGCACGCGCCCGACCGCCTGCGTGACGCCCTCGGTCGTCGCCTGGCCGGACAGGATGCCCTCCGCCTGCGCGTCGGGCACATTGACGCCGACGCCGAGCGAGCGCACGTTGAACATCAGCACCAGCGCACTCGTGTCGCGGCTCGCATCGCGGAAGCGGCGGAGCTCCTCCTTGTTCTCCGTGGTGGTCTGCTTCGAGTGGTACTCGCAGAAGCAGCACTCGGCGCCCGCCTCAGCCTGCTGCGGGAACAAGCCGTGCTCCCACATGTCCTCGGCAACCTTTCGCGCATTCTCTGCCGCTTTGATGCTCGAGTAGAAGACGAAACCCTTGTGCAAGCGGTGGCGGTGCATTGCCGAGGCCAGCGCCAGCATCTGCGCTCGGCATGCCGCGAGCGCCGCGCGCTTCCGAGCCTCCTCCTCCTCCTCGGACGCCTTGCCCTTTCTCTTCCCCTTGCTTGGCGTCTGCAGCAGCTCGCGCGCCGACACGTCGCCCTCTTTCGGCTCGCGGAAGCCGACGACGCAGATCTTGTAGTCGCGAATGAGCGACCGCTCGATCGCCTGCTCCATCGTGCACGTAAAGACCCGCGGGC
Organism: Emiliania huxleyi CCMP1516; assembly: GCF_000372725.1. Classification (NCBI taxonomy): domain Eukaryota; phylum Haptophyta; order Isochrysidales; family Noelaerhabdaceae; genus Emiliania; species Emiliania huxleyi. Next base: position 393,227 of record NW_005196310.1, on the reverse strand, counting down.
CGTACTTGGCCGGGTCCGCCATCGTCTGCAGCGCCTCCTCCTCCTCCTCCTCCTCCGCCCCCGGTCCGGCCTCGCGCGCCTCCTCGCCACCCTCCGCCTCCTTCGGCACGGCCACTTCCTGTAGGCAAAGCATTGGGACGGGGTCACTGAGGAGGCTTGTCGGGCGGGCGGGAGCGGATGGTGCGCCTCCCCAGCCCCCTTCTCCGTCAGCAGCGCCTTGAGTGCGCCATCCGCGTGTAGCCCCGCAGCCTCGAGCGCAAACTCCCACTCAGTGGCCAGCGAATCGCGCGTGGTGGGGTCGCTCTTTGGCTGCGTCGGGAACTGCTTCCGCCCGCTGTGCACCGACTCGTCTGCGGCGCGGCTGCGCGCCCAGCTCACAAGCGCAACCTGCCTTTTGAGCGCCATGCGGCGGATGCAGCCGTCCTTTTGCTCGAGCAGCTCGCGCAGCAGCGACGTCTTGCCGCCTCCGCCGCGCAGCACCAACGTCTCGAGGGGAGCCGCGCGGCTGCGCTTGCGAACCTTGGACCCCTTGGGCACGCGCGGCGTGGCCGTCATGAAGAGCCGCCGCTCAGAGCCGAGGCCGTCGAGCCGCTCGCTCACGGCGCTGCTCGACGCGCCGGCGTCTGCCGACGTAAGCCGGTACTCGCGGAGCGCGCGCGTGAAGTCGACCTTCTCCTCGAGGCTCCCCTCGCTCGCCTTGCCCTTCCGCGCCGTCACGTGGGCCTCGTCAAAGATCGTCAGCAGAGCGCGCTTCTTGCCCATCTTGTACAGCGCCTCCGCCACTTGGTCCGCCGAGTGGTACGTGCTCAGGATGAGGCGCACGCGCGGGCGCGAGGCCGCCGCCGCCGCCGCCGCCTCGCCTCCCTCGCGTGGGACGAGCCATGCGTACAGCGCGTCGGCGGCGCTCCGCTCATCGGTCGTCTTGGCGATGTTCGACCACTCCTTGGGCAGCGCCTTCAGCTGCTCCTGGGTTGCCTCGACGTCCAGGCCGCCCTCCGCGTCGCCCGCCGCGTCGCCGGTGAGCTCCTTGCGCTTGCCGCTCTTCTTGTCGAGCGTGGTCAGCGAGCAGACCGAGATGGCCGTGCACGAGAAGGAGCAGCCCGCCGCCCCGTCCTTGTCCTTCTCCTCACAGTAGTCCATCCACTCGCGCGCCGTCTGCGGCAGCAGCGCCAGGTTTGGGACGAGGACGACGATCGCGAGCGGAGGCGAGTCCGCAGAGACGTCGCCGCGCTCGACCAGCTTGGTGATGAGAGTGTCGGCCGCGCGCACGCCCACGCGCGTCTTGCCGCCGCCGCACGCGATCTGGATGTTGCCGCGGCTGTCGACTGGAAGCAGCTGCGCCACGATCGCCTCGACCGCCTCATCCTGCATCGCCGTCTTCTTGACGTTGATCGCGTTCATCCACGCGCGCTTCTCCTCGTCGGTGAGGGCGGCCTCCGTTCCCTCCTTCGACGCCTTGTGCCGCGCCTTGGTCGCCGCGATCGTCTCGTCCGCCCGCTTCACCGCCTCGACGCCAGCCCCGCCGCTCGCGCCGCCGCCGGTCTCGCCATTTGTGCCGCCCGCCTCACCGCCGGCGTCGACACGCCGCCGCTTGGTCCCTGGCTGTGCGAATTCCTCGTCCGCCGCAGAGATGTAGTAGAGCTCGCCTGCCTCGAGGTCCACCCATTCAGACTCGCAGCCTTGCTCGTCAAAGATGAGAGAGGCACCAGGCACGCGCTCCGCCGCCGAAGCGAAGAGCTGCTCGAGGTCCGCGAGCGAGGACGGCAGCTTCGCCGTCCACTCCTCGTCCTGCCCAGCGCCGTTCGGCCGCAGCCGAATGCTGCCTTTTGCACGCGCTGGCATATGCTGCAAATCCGCGCGGCCAGTGCCACGTACCCCCTGAAAAAAGAAATACTGCTGACGAGCCGAACCCAGGCGTGACTCGGAGATCGTCGGAGATCGAACCGTGTCACGCTGCCGGTGCTCCGCGATTTCTTTTTTCCATCCCCTACCTTCACACTGCTCATATACGTCGTCCTGCCGGCGTACGTCCCACCGCCAAGTGCGTCCGACACCGGATTTGATGAGCTTGGTCCTTGAGCACTTGAGCACTTGAGCACTGGATAGGGTCGATTCCGCGTGGTACGGGACCCCTCGATCGTCTCGCCCTCCCTCACTGGTATGTTCAAAGAAAACAGACACGCCAAACGAGGGATGGGACGAGGACAGGGTCCCCACCTGCACGAGCAGGATTTTGGAAGAACGATCAGGGGGACAGGTGGGGCTCTCCTGCTCCTGACAAGGGACACGACCGTGCCCAGTGTTGTGCGACGGAGTAGGTTTTAAAATTCTTTTTGTTGAGTGCCAGTGCGCGCCAGTCCCGTGTACAGCCATGTCCTCTCACGACGCGCCGCGTCTGAAGCTGCGCTCTGATGTCCCCTCGTACAAAAGGTTCAAGTCCACGTCAAGAACAACGTACGAGGCGCTGCTTAACGAGGCGCGACTGATAGTTCCAGGTCCCATCCGCCTCGCTGATGCGGATGGTAATACGATCGACAAGCACACGTTTGCGGAGCTCAAGGATAAAGCGACGGTCCATATTCATTTGGAGGAGGAGCCGGCGCCGGCGGCGCAGGAGGCGGCGGACGCGGAGCTGGCGGCGGACGCGGTGGCCGAGAGGGAGGCGGTGGCGGCGGAGGCGGCGGCGGAGGAGGCGGAGGAGGCGCCGATCGTGACCTTCCGGCCACTGAAAGACGACTCCGCAATGTGGTGGAAGATGCGCCTGCTGAACATACAAAATTTGCGCGCGTGGGCTGGCGACAAGCGGGACGCCTCCCTCGTGGTATGGGGGGACGCTTCCCCCCGATCGTCGCTGCTGCTCCTCGGCGCCGACATTCTCTCGCAACTAGCCGAGCGCGACACGGCGGGCGAGTGCGTGCGGCTGCTCTTGCTGTACGAGAGCGAGGACTCCCTGCTGCATGATTTGCGCGAGAGCCTTGCCCAGCAGGACCTGGCAGACGTCGTCGTCCTGACGACGGCACGGGACAAGCACGCGGCCGCGATGAGCCTCGAGGAGACAAGCGGATCTGCGAGGCTGCTTTGCGTGCGCCACGCGCCGCATGAGTCGGCTCGCTCTACGCAGCTCCTCTTTAACAAGGGCACGTTCGAGGCTGCGACCCTTGTTCGAGGCCTTCCGCGCCACGCCAAGGCGCCGCCACTCGGAACAGATGGTCCGCCGCTGCTGCTCTGCACGACCTTTAGTGCGCTCTCGGCAGGCAAGACTGACAGCGAGGCTCGGAAAGGAGTCCGCAAGGGGGCGAGCGGTCTGCTTGAGGCATTCCGACCACCCAACAGCTGCCGCCCATTCGACGCGTGCCTCCATCAGGCCGCGTCGCCGCCGGCTGGGCTGACCGAGAGCCTCATTAGCCTGCAGATACGCTGCGCCATCGTGCACTCCGATGGCCCCCTCGCGAGTGCAGGGTCAAGCACTCAGAGTGCAGAGTCCACTCAGGCAGGCAAGCCTGCCCGCGGTGGCGGCGCAGGCTGCAAGAAGCGGCGGCGGGAGATGACCGACGAGGAGAAGGACGCGCGGCGGGAGAAGAAGGAGCGCAGCGCAAAAGCCATCCAGAGCGGCATCCGCTCGCAAGCCTACTTTCAGATCACATACTCCCACGGCTACGACACCTACCTCAACGCGCTCGACCGCCTCGCGCTCAAGTGGCGACACGCCAAGGGAGTGGACAAGGAGGAGTCTGACTCGTCGGTGTGGTCCAAATGGGAGGGAGACGAGTCCGCAGTGGAGGCGCGCCCGTCGGCCGCGCCGCTCAATCCACGGCCCGTCTCTGCTTTGCTCGAGCAGATCCGGAGCGCCGGCATGCAGCGCGACTTCCTACGCCACCTCTTCCGGGTCGAGGTGTCACTGCGCTCCGAACCCGTCGACTACGAGGATGTGCTCGAATTCGTGCTCGAGAAGTGGGAGCAGGCGCTCCGCGCGGTCGGCATCCTCAAGTGGATCGTAGGCGATGCTGATCCATGGGGCATTGAGCGGCTCAGGAAGGCCATCCCTTTGGATGAGCTCGACGAGCAGGTGTTTCTATTTGAGAAGAAGCGTGTGCGGTGAATGGTTTCTTCTATTACTATTTAAAGAATTCTATTTGTATCTAACATGAAAAAAGGAGCGAAAGCCTCGAACGAAACAGCTCTCCTACCCGCTTCTGACCAGACACACTTGTGGAGTGTGAATGTGGACCAGGCAGGGTCCAGGCACCAGGGAGCGATACCCTCGCAGCACCCAAAAAAAAACCACCCAGCACCCACACGCACACGCACACGCACGCACGCACGCACGCACGCAAGAGAGAACTCTCTCCGCCCCCCCCGGGGGGCACGCACGCACAAGCACACAGCACACAGCACACGAAGGCCCCCGCACGGGGGGTCCCGGCCGACGTCATGATCGTCCGGACGCGGCCCTCCGTACACGGAAACAGGGTACCGGAGGCATTCCCGAACTCAAAACAGGGTACCAAGGGCAGATATGAGCTCAGCTCAGTGAGATCTAGCAGCACATACCCTTAGTACCCAGAATAGTCCAGTCTGAAAAAGTCGGTCCGACCTCGCGGAGCCGTCTGGCTGTCTGCAGAGCCCCTGCGGCGCGCGGGCACGCCTGGTCCTCTCGCGGCGGCGAGGAGGGAGCGAGCGCCGAGAGCAGCGTCAATCCTGTGTGCGGGGGGGGGGGGGGAAGACACTTATGCTCGTAGGTCAGGGAGGTGTAGATGGCCGGGATCAACCACCTGCACTCGGATGAGCCGCAGCCTAATCTCCGCCATCGCTGCAGCAGGCAGCAGCTTGCCAAAGGAGCCGCCGGTCGTCGACTTGCCGTTGACCTCGGCGATGAAGTCGCCCACGCAAAGACCAGCGGTGTCGCCAGCGCCTCCCTCGACCACGTTGGTAATTTGGTGGTTGTTGGGGTCGACAGAGATTCCAAGCGTCCCGCCCTTGCGTTTGAGCGTCACCGTCAGGGCGCGCCTCTTCGCGCCAGAGGAGCCGCCAGCCTCGTCGTCGGCGGTACTCCGCGCCCGCTTGCGGTGGGGAGCAGAGTCCGCGGCCGGCGTGATCAGTTTAAGCGCCTCGTCAAACTTCCAGCCGGCCTGTTGATCGCGTGGCACGTAGACTCCTTCGTCGGAGGGGAGGTTGAGGTCGAGGAGGCCGAGCACCGACTCCATGTGGTACGGGGCGGAATCGTCGACGTTGTACTTGAAGGTGTAGGCGCCGTCCGCGCCCGACTTGGCATAGAAGTTGCAGTGGATCTTATAGTTGGCTGCCTTAGCCTCGTCGAACGGCACGGGGAGATAGGTCCGCACGTAGCTCCCCCTCTTGCCGCCCGACTTGCAGAGCATCTGCTGCACGCGTCCGCACCACCAGTCCAACCTACCCGCGCTGTCGTACGTTGCAATCACAACGTTCGTGCTGATCTCGAGCATTGGTGTTGCACTTGTGAGCGGCGACTCCGTCGGCGGGTCGGGGGCGGGCGCCGCGGACGCGGCGGTGTCAGAAGCGGCGGGGCCGGGTCCGGTGCCGGTGGGGGCGGCGCCGGGCGCAAGGCCGACGGGGCCGGTGGCAGCGACGCCGGGCGCAAGGCTGGCTGCGGCGGGCGCGGGGGGGAGGGCGGCAGAGGCGCGGTCGCGGTCGAGATCGAGCTTGGCCTGCTTGGCAGCGGCCGTGATCTTCTCTATGCGCGACGTCGGTAGCTGCTTGCCGGCACCTGGCTGCTTGCGCTCAAAGAGGTAGGTGGTCTTGTAGACGCGGTGGCTCTTGCCGCCCCGAGTCACGGTCATCATCGGCGATATGGCCGTCGCCTATTGTCACGCACACCGCGCGTGGTAGATCGGATCACGTATGATTAAGCTCGTCATAAAATGAACAATTAATTAATTAATTAATAGGTCATCATCGGCGATATGGCCGTCGCCTATTGTCACGCACACCGCGCGTGGTAGATCGGATCACGTATGATTAAGCTCGTAATAAAATGAACAATTAATTAATTAATTAATAATTAATAGTCCGTTTCGCGCACCTAAGCTTGCAGTTACAACTCTCTAAAAATGAATGTTAGGGGCATAGTCGAGCTGACCGAAGGGGGAGGGTCGTCCTCGTCGTCCTCGTCGACCAGGTCAAGGATCTGCCGCGCCGCCTCCACGACCACGTTGTCATAGAAGAATTTGTGAAGCCCCGAAGCGTTCACCGTGTCTGAAGCGGCGCAAAACATGATACTCTCGCGCTGTGTACGTCCCTACTCGGACTCTGTCGTCGTGTTTCTGGTGAACTTACAAAAAACTCTTGTGCGCCTTGAGGATGTGCATGTGTGCGGTCTCCATGTGCTGCAAGATGCGAATAGAGCACGGTGCGCAGCCGGACCTGACGTTACTCTCTCAATTTTTCGGACAGAGAACATCCGAACATCCTGCCCATCTCGCATAAAAGGGCTTTACGTCGCCAAAGGCAAAAAAAAGTTACCGCGCGTGCCCGCCAAGGAGGCAAAGTTAGTTTTGAGACGTCGCATAGGTGGGCTCATCAGTCCTCCTGTCGAGTCGCCTGGGCAAGAGTCTGACAACGACAGCTTGCCGAGAAAGGGCAGCTACACGTCCAGCCACGCATCGAGTGACGACGAGCAACCAGCAATCCTGCTCCTCGACGGCAGCACATCGTCCTCGCATGCCAATCAGAGAAGGCAGGCAAGCCATCCGAGTGACGCCCGATCGACCCAAAGCGATCCCACGGTTGAAGATCCTGGCAAATATTGCGCTATCGCTAGTTGTTGCGCCCTGCGAACGACTACGGTGTGCCTGCAACCCACGGCCGCCCAAGCCGGTGTCTTTATTCAACGCTACGGTATGCGTGGCAGGAACGACAACGATAGTGGTGCGCAACTTCGCCGGTCCCGTTCACTGCTTGAAAAGGCTGCACAGAGCGCAGTATGAGCTCGGGCGTTGGCCTATTCAGACTGCGGGGGCAAATGCATACGCCACAACCACGCTCCAGACCGCGCTGCTGATCCGGCAAATTGGAGGACCTCGTGCCTCTCGGCTTCTCCTATGCGTGATGCTAGCAGAAAGGACGCTGATTCATGCTCAAATGCGGCACCGCGTATCTTCGAAACAGCTGCCGCTGGCATCCGACACGTGGACTAACAAAACTGCGATCTCAGTGCCCCAGCACGCAAAATTTTCTCTGCGGGGCTACCGCCCCGCACCCCGCCTGGGATAAATTCACACCTCTCAACAGCTGTTCACACTTGGAAAACTCATCGGATTTGGGCCACTTGCCTGGGTAGGGTGCCCACAGGACCCAAAAAAAGAAAGGAGAAAAGAAATAAATGGGCGACCCCCGATCGCAGCACCTCGTGTTGGAGAGTCGAGATATTGAGAGTGTGACTAGGAGGGAGGGACGCGGGGGATTCTCACAGGTATACCCTTGGAATGGCCGGATCCAGCCTTAAAAGTACGAGATCGCGCGCGCTTCGCGCGCTGCACCGCCTGTTCTCCGCGGCTGTGTGACGACGCGTGCACCGTGTACCAGCAAAGTTGGGCGCGCGCGGCGCGAC